>NC_068375.1:39507255-39599755 GCF_023724105.1 Carassius gibelio | reverse complement strand
TGTTGCTCACTCATTCATTAAAAGAGACAAATCAATTCATGAATTCATCTTCATTCCACAGAGCAGGGCTGAACGGAAACATATTTCACTACAGAATGAAAATCTTGCAATCATGTTTGTTTGTTTTTTGGTTTCTTATTATTATTTTCATTTCCTCCACAGAATAATAAAGGAACTGTTCAATTCTTGCACTAGTTTTCAGAAGTGAATTTATGAACAAAAAGTATAATAATATCTCAGTGATAGTAAAATAACAGTGAACTTCATACTTTGATAAAAACAAAAATAGCAACATCCCATCTCTCACAGATTGAACATTTCAAGTAGAATGATTTTAATTGAAGCATTTAACCAGCACAGATTGAAACTCTTGTTTTAGTGGTTGATTGACAGCTTAGGAAACACTTCTAATGTATTTCTATTCATTTGACCGAAACTTTAGCCCAAAGCAACTTCCACTGCATTCAAGCAACATTTGATCTGTTCATGCATTTCCTGGGAATCAAACCCATGAGCTTCCTGTTGCTTTAGGAATAAACACGAGACCAGATCACAGGACGCTCATTAAGAAATGAGTTATTAATCATCAGACAGCAGTTCTCCTCTGGAAGCACATCAGTGATGCAGATCGCTCGACTCTAAACACTCCATCTGTAAACGAGCAGAAATCTAATTCATTACGATCCTGTGATTTGTTCAATCTCTCATCAGTCAGTCAGGATGATAATCGGATGTGGCAGTCGTAATAAGAACGCGTAATTAAGAGTTCCACTGCAATTTTGTGCTTCAAAACTCTGAATATATGAATTTATGAGTGTGAATTTGAATTGAATTAGTCACAACAGATTCAGAGCAAAACTCGACAGAATCTTCATCTTCAGGTGAAATATACACAGCATTTTTTTAATCAAAATGACAAAAGATATTAAACTTGCTTTCTAACAACATATACCAAAATTAAGTGAGTTATGCATAAAACAAGAATAAGAAAAAAATCTGATAAATAAACTTAATATATAAAATACCTGCAAATAAACTTAATTCAAATTTCTGAATCAATTAAGCATCTCAGCAGATTTATCTTTCTTTTTTGTTTTAAGTAGAAACCCAGTTTTCAAAGAACAATTAAATAAGTACATGTGACTTAAAAAATTTTTTTTCAATTAAATTAATTTGCTATATTTTTGTTTGATAATGAAGACACAATTAGTTACTTTTCATGGAGTAACGCAACAAAACTCATGAATCTTGAATGCTTCTGAACACAGACTTATGTTTGTCGTCTTTTAAAGAACACACTTTTATTTTTGCTGAAGTAAATAAAGTTTTTTTTTTTAAATGCACAAAAATACGGTAAAAAAAAAATGGTATATTAAATACATATTTTCCAAAACTTTTGATTCTGAAACAGCTAAAAAATCAAAGCCATAAGTCTACACAAGTTGTGCTTCAAATTTGAAGTTGATTTACAAAATATGAGCTTTCAGTAAGATCTTGTTTGGCCGCAGTACCAAATGTTTCCACTAGATGAAATTCACTTCCCATTCATTTTTGACACGAACAGAGCGACTTTTTTCAAATCATGCACATGATTTTTGTGTTTAAACACAGCAAGTGGCTAAAAATACACTGTGTTTAATGCATGAAAAATGTAAAAAAACAACATGCTTGTAAAGCAGCAAAGTGTTAAGGAAGTTTTTGCAATGTAAACCCTCCACGGAGAATCACATGAAAATCATCTAGGGAGGAAGTTCTCATGAAGTGGTTTGCATTAACACATGATGATGAGCACAGGAACCGGCTTCAGTCCGAACGAGAGCAGATGAAGCTCTTCCTGGTGTTCGGTGACTCTCATTACACTCATTACACTCATTACACTCAAAGTCAATTCCTATGCATCGGCTGATTAGAAGAAGAGTTTACGACACGTGAGCGCCTCGAGACAAACAGTGATCATGTGTCATGAGGCAGAGAATATAACCAGTTCAGGAAGTGCAAAGGATACTAAATGCAACATCATTAAAAATGTCTCTTCCAAAAAAAAGTCCAAGAAGCAAAACTTTCCTGTTGATTTTCCACCAAAACAATGTCTAAAAGAAACAGAAATGATCCTAACAAATATATAATTCTATGTCACCTGGTGTTTGACAGTGAGACAAAAATGAAAGCATTTATAAGTTTAAATCAAAATTAAAAATTTACAAATGCAATGTATCCAAAAAAAAAAAAAGATAAAAAACTTCTATAAGCCTCACAAAACAAAAAAAACATGGTCAGGTCAAGCATCTGAATACTTTTTAGTCCCAAATTTTTATAACTTTTATAACTTTTTTATAGGAATTTTTAGGTATGATATGTAACAGTTTACTTTATTTTGCTCTTTTTACTTACATAAATGAACTAGTGTCCTGCACCCATTATATATATATATAAATAATTATATCCAGTGTCTGAATAATTTTGAGTATGCATGTATGTATATATGTTAAGAGTGCTGTACTTCAAACCTATTTTAAAGCAAACATTAGTTACACTGGACAACAAAAGTCGAAAGTCTGTTGAAGTAAAACATAAGATCATATTTGTGAATATAATCATTTATTTCCTCTAGGACGATGCAAGAAATGTACACATTTTTATCTCAAGGTATACATTTTTTTTCTTAAATAAGCAGTTTTCCATTCACACGCTTCAGACGTATTTCATAATTTCTCACAAACCCTGAAGAGAGCAACGCCACCAAACGAAATTTAAGAGTTCTCAACACGAGCCGGCGACGGAGACCTGATCTGATGCGAGGAAGTATTGCTCTGTGTTTTGAGTTCTCCTTCTTCTGTCTGACACAAAATAAGCATTGCTCTCAATTATATATAGATATGTACATGAAAAAATATATGCTCTAGTTGAAAAAGGCCTTGGTTGAAGCTATTGGTCATGAACGTGTGCCGCTGACGCAGACTGATGACATCACATCCGGGCGTCCAGGGCAGGAGACAGACTCCAGTGCACTGACAAACCTGCAAAACAAATTCAACATCAGGCTTTCTGACAATCTACAAACCAGAATGTTTCCTCCAGTGAAACATCTCTCATATTAGTTTAGATCTGTTTAAACGCTGCTTGATCTGTGCAGATTTCTCTCCTGATTCAGACCAGAACACTTTTTCACTGGAGGAAGTGTTATTATGGATTATAGACTCTGTGTGTTTGAGTTAAAATCATCTTAATGCTGGATGTGTTTCATCTTTTGTCTTCTCCAGATGTTCACTGATGGACTGGAGTGCTGTGGATTATTGTGATGTTTTTATCAGACTCTCATTCTGACGGCACCCATTCACTGCAGAGCATCCATTGATGAGACACTGATGCAATGGTACATTTCTACAAACCTGATGAAGACACACACTCCTCCTGATCTCAGATGACCTGAGGGGGAGCACATTTACAACACTATTCCTGTCAGATTTATCAGTGAAATGCCATGCAAACATGTATTTTTTCTTGTTATATAGAGTTCCATAGAGCTTTAATTCATTCCGTACAATAAACTGCCATATTCAATTACAAGTTAATGATATAAAAACACTTTTATCTCTGTGTGGATGTTTTTCCACTGTATTTTTGCCTAATTCATGGAACATATTTCCAGGCACAATTAAACCTTATCATCAGAAAAAGTGTTTTTAATTACCTCAGGAAGCACAAATCATCTTGCACACGCAGAGTGTTGAAAAAATAACGTGTAATGTACATAAATGCAACGCTTTTAAGCTCTAATGTGCGTCCATCACAGGAATAAAGAGAGAGCTGTACAATCAATCCAGGAGCGGCGTGGGTAATTTGCATCTTCATTAGCAGAAGCTTTTCACTTACACTGGGGTTTCAGGATAAAGGGGGTAATTAACACAAACTGCCCCACAATTTAAGAGTTTGCCTGAAAGCACAAGCATTAATTAAACATTCACAAGGGTACAAACACAGAGTTTGGGGGCTGAAAACGCCTCGTTCGTTGTGTTCGACTCCACAAGCTTTCTAAAATCTTTCTTAAGATTTGCACAAATAAAATTCACAAACATTCTGTCTCAAAATAATCAGGTTTCTCAAATTCTGTTATTTAATTTAACAGGCTGCAGCAAATTCAACAGTAAACCGGAACTGTGACTTTAAATACTCAAGACATGTTTTATTCATTATTTACATGTGCACTGAAAATGGTTTAAGTTCTCATATATCAACACGCATGAAGTGGAAGTCCATAAATACTGAATTTTACTAACATGTGATAATGCATTTAAAGAAATGCAATGAAAAGATTATTGTGCGATTTATTTCTAATAACACACACAAAAAACAAAAAAAAAACTGTGAGAAATTCATGAGAAAAGCTTCATACATATGAGCCAATTCTCATTAACATAGCAAAGCAAAGCAACCCTACGGACAAAAGCGAGTGAAAGTGTGAAAACTCCAGCTCATCTAAATAAAAAGAAACATCCTCTCAATTCTGAGGACAGACTCATTTATCTTCCAAACACACCACTGGAATTAATGCAAATGCTATTGGTTTACGTGCACTCTCTAATTTGTATTTAAATTGTGTTTTGTGTCGGAGCTCCTCTCGCGGCCGTCACCTCATAAACACATTCAGTCCCATCGAGAGAAAAACAATATTTCAGCATCAGTTCACTGACGGACGGATGAAGTCGAGAGCAAACACGCAAACTCACAGCGGTACGCCTTACATCTGTGTGATAAAATCAGCTGCAGAAATCCAGATGAGATCTCAATCATCAGCTCATTAACATATGATGTTAATGTTACCAATTTCATACACATGCACATGTCTTAAAGGTACAGAAGCAAAAACAATGTAGAGGTCAGAAAAAGAGGAAATAATCAAAATACTAAAATGCAAGAAGCCTAACTCTAACTATTAGAGATTTAAAAACACGCGACGCAGGGCAATGCAATAAAAAGATAAAGAAAATAAATGCATTTCTAAAAATTTGTTTTAAGGCACAGAAATATAATAAAGTAATCGAATGTAAAAAAGCATTACATATTTGATTGTATTTTGACTGAAAAAGAGAGAATGGTTTGTTTAGGTTTTTTGTTTTTTCTTCTCTCATCGCTGTTGTTGTGATGTACTGGGAAGCCAATATGTGCATCGATCAACTGATGCATACATTAGCTGAGCCCTGTTTTTCACGTGCTATTTATAATAAACCATATTACAGAGGTGTTGTCAGATTTACGTTGAACAGTGAGAGAGCAGCCCGGAAAATGGAGCGCAGCTGGAGGAAAACAAATTAGAGGTATTTCGTATTGCATGGAAGGAAAGTACTTCTGCTTATAGAAAATCTCTAAAAACTGCTCGATCAGCTTACTTTTCACCTCTCTTAGAAGAGAACAAACTATAAAATAATAATAATAATAAAGCTTTATCAGATGCAGACACTACCCAACAGCACAGTTTATGAACTACTGTACTTCCAAGATCGATACGATTCTAGATAAAATTATAACCATGCAAGGTTAGGAAATCGTTAAAAAAGTTGTCAAATATGATTTTTCAAAGTGTGATTTTTTGGTGAATTGTACTGAAACCATAACCAGATGATGATTATACCTTGAATCTATATGAACACAACATAAGGGTTTTTAAAACAGCATGTCATGCACTTTAAAAAAAAAGCTCAAAATGACATGTCCACAATGTTCATCCAATGCATGTTGATATAGAAAAACAATGCAGAGCAATGCAGACGTGCATTCTGTGTGAACATCAGGTGAAAATGATGTGCATTAGCAGAAAATAAAATAAACATAAGCTCTTGGAAATATAGCTGTCGCACTAATTCCACCCAGCGGATATTTCTGATATATTTGATATTTTATTGCTCAGAGAGAAGAAGAAGCACAGTGAATGCAAAACAGCTCGACTGATTATTCAGAAAAGCATGTTTCTGTCGACGAACATCATCTCAAAGAGCATCAGCATTCAGACGGAGCCATGCAGGATTTCTGAGGAAAAACCAAACTGATGCGGTTAACGTCTGACAACTGGAGAAACAGATCTGAGAAGGGAGGGTGGAATGGAGGAATATTAACTATTAATTCCCTTTAAAACAGAATCAGGATGATGATGATGATAATGATGATGAAGAGGCTGAAGTGATGTGACTCTCTTCACCGCGTCTTAATGAGGCTCTGAATATTTGATGACACTGTGACCTCGGACCCAGAGAGAGATGCTCTTCTGCACGATTCTATCATCACTGAGCTCTTCACAATCACACACACTCTGATTACTGATGCTCAGATCTTACCATCAACACGCATCTGCTCAAAACAGACTGTAAACAGGACTTGATGCTGCAGAAACTCTTAGTTACTGAGGTCTTGGGCCAGTTATATAAACTGCTTAGACTTGTCTAAAAAAAAGTGTGTTTCCTTCAAGACTGGTCATAACATTTTAATCCAGAATAACACTTCCTCCAGCGAAAAAGTGTTCTGGCCTGAATCAGGAGAGAAATCTGCACAGATCAAGCAGCGTTTAAACACATGTGAGAGACCTTTCACTGGAGGAAGTGTTATTATGGATTATAAACTCTATGTTTCTATGTCCAGCCGCTCTGACTCGTCTGTGGTTTCTCACCTGTGTCTCTTCACGCCGCTCTGCCCTCCATGTCTCGGATGGATTCGGAGGCTCGCGCCAAACCGTCGGCCATCAGAGCGTCTTCCAGACTGCGCCGGGCCTGATGGACCTTCAGCTCCTGCTCCCTGAGGAGGAAGAGGATGAGAGCGGGATGAAGGGCAATGACCTCGCTTTATCTCCTCCTCCGGCCTGTCAATCAACCCCATAACCTCTACCCACAATCCCACACGCAGCCCTTAAAGGGGAAAGCAGGTTTTTGTTCTCTTTTGAGATGCAAGAGTTTGATATATGGCATTGACATACTGTCTAGACAGGAGGCTGCATGTTTCCTCTACAGGAAAAGCAATCCCAGAATGCATTTTGAACCAAAAACAAACCAACATTTAGGAGAAAACCAACAGTTCTCTTAACATCTAATGAAAAACTCCTTCAAAGATCACTGGCAAAAACCATAGAAATATGAAAATAACGAGTAAAGCATCACAGCCATGAGCTCATTAACATATCGATACATTAACAGCCAGTCACAACACAGCTCATTTACATACAGCACTCTTAAAGGTACAGTACTGCATAATATTAACCTAATCATGTTACTCCAAACCTTTAGTTTTTTATTTATTTATTAGTGTTATATTTATATACGTATATATTTTATATTGAACTCTATTTGAAAAAAAATTTTTTTTAGAATGTTATGTTCTGTTGTCATGTTATTTAGGTTTAAATTATTTTAGTTTTAATTTACTCTCTGTGAGTAATTTTAGTGATTCAATTTATTTAATTTCCCAAGGCAAAAATTGTCATTTCATTTTCATTTTGGCATTTTGATTTCAGTTTATTTTCTTTTAATAGTTGTCTTTTTACTATTAGGCTTCATTTGTTTGTATTTCAGTTTGGTTTCACTTGTTTTCAGTATGTAATCTTAGTGCTTTATTTTTGTTTGAATTTCATTTCAATTTCAATTTAATAGTTAGTCAGTTTGTTTTGTGTGTTTGTCAGTTGTAATACCTTTTTTATTGTAATATAATGTTTACAATTTAGTTTTAATTTATATTTCTTTCAGTTTTAGTTTTTATTTCATTATTTCAGTTTCATTCATGAGTAATTTGATTTATTTCAGGTTATTTCAGTCTGTTTCCAAGGCAAAAATTATAATTTCCATATACATTTCAATTCTTAATTTCAATTTTAGTTTTTACCTTGTTTTTAGTTTAGTTTATTCATGAATTCATAATTTAGTCTTGTGCTTTTTTTATTATTATTAGTCATTTTTAGTATTTTATATTATTTTTTTGCAATTTTTTACTATTTATGTTTAACTGAATTGTATTTATATATATATATATATATATATATATATATATATATATATATATATATATATATATATATATATATATTTTTTTTTTTTTTTTTTTCAGTGAGTAATTTTAGACCTTCTACTTAAATGTACTTATTTAATTTTTTTTATCATTGTCTAATATTTATATTTTATTTCAGTTTAATTTCAGATAATTATTTTACATTATTCTCCGTTTATGATAATAATCCTGATGTGGTCCTGTGTTGTTTGTCTCAAATTGATATTTATACAGTGCTTTCACCATACACTGTTTCAAAGCAGAAGTGTGGATGCAGATGTCCTCAGAACATCTTTTGTGTTCCACTGAAGAAGAAGAAAGAAAGAAAGTCACATAGGTTTGGAGTGACATGATCATTTTTGGCTGAACGATCTCTTTAATTGTAAAGGTCAGAGAAGAAGAAGGAAAATGCTGATGAAAATTAAATCCTGACTGTTTGGGTTCAAGACATCTTGACAAACGTTTCTAAGTGTCACTGAGAGAAGATTGAGTGCCTGTAGAGTCTCACACACACACACACACACACGCGCACACACACACACGCTGCGCTACATGTGTGTGCCTCTACTGCCATCTTGTGTTTGACACCTTGCTAGCAGGAAAGATTTTACATTCAGCTCCTTCAGACAATTATCAATCACCAGAAGGATAGAAAACATATCTGTGTCAACAACAGAACTATAAATAATAAATTAAATCATGTTAAATAAATGAAAAATGTTTTAAATAAAAATAAAACAATTACACTTTAAATTAGTGTTTAAAATAAATTATAATAATTAAACATGTACATAAATAAATAAAGTCATAATACTGAATTTGATACCAGAACTGCTCACAAATACAGATATTAAACTACTGTTTTTCATATAATTAAAAAAAATTATATCTCTTTATATCTGTTAGTAATGACGTGTGTTTATCACACAATTCTGAGCAGAAACAGTATTATATCATTCATTTAAAAATAGTTAAATATTCTTAGACTAGATCATGTGTACCTCACATATTATAAAGAATTTAAATAAATAAATAAAAAAGAAATTTCATAACTTTTATCTGCCTTCAACCTTACAGCCATAAAATCAGGATTTTATCACGTGTAGCACATTATTCAGGTTTACTTTTAACAAACCATCAGAACATAAAAACGATAATCAGAATATTTAGTTCAATAAGTCTGCATTGATAGGAAAGGACAGAAAATAAATAAATTGTAAAATTTATAATAAAAATAAATAAAATATCAAATAAATATAATAAAATATAATTAATTAAATTACATTTAAATAAACCATTAAATCATTAAAATTGACTTTTTTATTTTATATACATGTAAAATACATTGATAACATTTCAAATAAATAAATAATTAAATATTAAAGGAATAAGTAACATTTCAAATAATTAAATAAATAACAAATAATATATATATATATATATATATATATATATATATGTGTAAAAAAAATTTTTTTTTTTTTTTTTTTTTTTTTAAACCTCAGATCCTGGCACATTTCATTTACTCTAGCAGAGAGATTAAAAACCTGTTATTGATTCATTACAGTCGTCCTTATCTGAGAGGAAACCCCAGATTCTAAAACACTACTGCAAGAAAATCTTATTTCACTTCTGTTTTTCTAACAGCAAGCATCCAATTTAGCGCCGGAGCCGGAACCAAATGACTCTTGCGCATCGATCTCAGGAGAAAAGGGAACGTTTTAGCTCGGCTTGAACTGTGACACTTAATCCCATCGCCTTGATTGAGAGGAACCCCGATGAATGCATTAAACATTGCTGAATTATGAAGGAATATTAACAGAGCGGATGAGCTCACAACTTCACCAGAGAACAATGCATTATGAGCTGCCTTACAAGGCATAATTAATGCATTCAAATACTTTTATAATAAATTATATATAAAGTTTTTCCCAGTGTTGTAATTGTTCAATTAAAATTATTTTGTAAAATAAAATCAATAAATAAAATATAAATATTAGAAGAGAACTTTACCGTAATTAAATAGTTGCATGCCATTTTAAACATTATAATTTATTTTAACTGTTGGTATTCGTGTGATCATTATTAGGTGTATTACAAGCCACAATTAATGTATTACAATTAAAAGATTAAAATATATAGGCGCAATTCATGCATTAAAACTAAAACATAAAATATTACATTATATTATTAAATATATATATTTTTTTAAGTTTTATTTTATATATTTATTTTATTTTAATTAATGTATTAAAATTAAAAGAATAAAATAAATATAGGCAAATTTAATGCTTCAAATTGAAATAATAAAATATAATTTCAAATTATAAAATCTAAAATGAAAAAAAAAGGCACAATTAATGTATTAAAATTTAAAAATAAAATACACAACTAATGCATTAAATTGAAACAATATAGTGCAATATTAGATGATAAAATATTAGATGAAAAGGCATATTTAATGCATTAAGACATTTTTCGATTGTATTAAATATAAAGGCTATAAAGTAACGCATTTTATGTTTTGTGTACATTCTGTTAGAAACAAGCAAGGCTTTGACCTTTGACCTGTCGGAGGTCTCACCGTATGTCGTCGTCTGTGATGGTGAAGGCCTTGCAGAGCGGCTGTGATGTGTTCAGCCATATGGCCGGGTTCTTCTCCGCCGCTGAGGACGTCTGACCCATGACGGGCACCGAGCTCATGTGCAGAGCGCTAGCGATGGCCGACAGGAGCGTCTCTTCCGTCGAGTCCGGCCCCAAACCTGCACCACAGCACACATGTTACCCAGCGCTCACACACACACGTTACCCAGCGCTCACACATACGTTGCCCAGCAATCACACACACACATTACCCAGCGATCACACACACGTTACTCAGCGCTTACGCACACACGTTGCACAGCGATCACACACACACGTTGCCCAGCGATCACACACACACGTTACCCAGCGCTCACACACACGTTACCCAGCGCTCACACACACATTACCCAACGATCACACACACACACGTTACCCAACGATCACACACACACGTTACCCAGCGATCACACACACGTTACCCAGCAATCACACACACGTTACTCAGCGCTTACACACACACACACGTTACCCAGCGATCACACACATGTTGCCCAGCGATCACACACACACACACGTTACTCAGCGCTTACATACACACGTTACCCAGCGATCACACACGTTACCCAGCGCTCACACACACACACATTGCCCAGCGATCATACACACGTTACTCAGCTCTTACACACACGTTGCCCAGCGATCACACACACGTTACCCAGCGCTCACACACACACGTTACCCAGCGATCACACACGTTACCCAGCGATCACACACACGTTACCCAGCGCTCACACACGTTACCCAGCGCTCACACACACGTTACCCAGCGATCACACACATGTTACCCAGCGCTTAAACACACGTTACCCAGCGCTTACACACACGTTACCCAGCATCACACACACGTTACCCAGCGCTCACACACACACGTTACCCGGCGCTTACACACACACGTTACCCAACGACCACACACACGTTACCCAGCACTCACACACACACGTTACCCGGTGCTTACACACACACATTACCCAACCACCACACACACGTTACCCAGCACTCACACACACGTTACTCAGCGCTTACACACACACACGTTGCCCAGCGATCACACACACATTACCCAGCGCTCACACACACGTAACCCAGCGATCACACACACGTTACCCAGCGCTCACACACAGACATTACCCAGCGATCACACACGTTACCCAGCGATCACACACACGTTACCCAGCGATCACACACACGTTACCCAGCGCTCACACACACGTAACCCAGCGATCACACACACGTTACCCAGCACTCACACACAGACATTACCCAGCGATCACACACGTTACCCAGCGATCACACACACGTTACCCAGCGATCACACACACGTTACTCAGCGCTTACACACAGACATTACCCAGCGATCACACACGTTACCCAGCGATCACACACACGTTACCCAGCGCTCACACACACGTAACCCAGCGATCACACACGTTACCCAGCACTCACACACAGACATTACCCAGCGATCACACACGTTACCCAGCGATCACACACACGTTACCCAGCGATCACACACACGTTACTCAGCGCTTACACACAGACATTACCCAGCGATCACACACGTTGCCCAGCGATCACACACACGTTACCCAGCGATCACACACACGTTACCCAGCGCTCACACACAGACATTACCCAGCGATCACAGACGTTACCCAGCGATCACACACACGTTACCCAGCGATCACACACACGTTACTCAGCGCTTACACACACACACGTTACTCAGCAAACACACTTTACCCAGCGCTTACACACACGTTACCCAGCGATCACATACACACACACACGTTACCCAGCACTCACACAAACACACACTTTACCCAGCGCTTACACACACACGTTGCCCAGCGATCACACACACGTTACCCAGCACTCACACACACGTTAATCAGCGCTTACACACACACGTTACCCAGCGCTCACACACACGTTACTCAGCGCTTACACACACACGTTGCCCAGCGATCACACACACGTTACTCAGCGCTTACACACACACGTTGCCCAGTGATCACACACACGTTACCCAGCGCTCACACACACGTTACCCACACACACGTTACCCAGCGCTCACACACACGTAACCCAGCGATCACACACACGTTACCCAGCACTCACACACAGACATTACCCAGCGATCACACACGTTACCCAGCGATCACACACACGTTACCCAGCGATCACACACACGTTACTCAGCGCTTACACACAGACATTACCCAGCGATCACACACGTTGCCCAGCGATCACACACACGTTACCCAGCGATCACACACACGTTACCCAGCGCTCACACACAGACATTACCCAGCGATCACACACGTTGCCCAGCGATCACACACACATTACCCAGCGCTCACACACACGTAACCCAGCGATCACACACACGTTACCCAGCACTCACACACAGACATTACCCAGCGATCACACACGTTACCCAGCGATCACACACACGTTACCCAGCGATCACACACACGTTACTCAGCGCTTACACACACACACGTTACTCAGCAAACACACTTTACCCAGCGCTTACACACACGTTACCCAGCGATCACATACACACACACACGTTACCCAGCACTCACACAAACACACACTTTACCCAGCGCTTACACACACACGTTACCCAGCACTCACACACACGTTAATCAGCGCTTACACACACACGTTACCCAGCGCTCACACACACGTTACTCAGCGCTTACACACACACGTTGCCCAGTGATCACACACACGTTACCCAGCGCTCACACACACGTTACCCACACACACGTTACCCAGCAATCACACACACGTTACTCAGCACTTACACACACACGTTGCCCAGCGATCACACACACGTTACCCAACGCTCACACACACGTTACCCAGCGATCACACACACACACGTTACCCAGCGATCACACACACGTTACTCAGCACTTACACATACACGTTACCCAGCGCTTACACACACACGTTACCCAGCGCTCACACACACACGTTGCCCAGCGATCACACATGTTACCCAGCGATCACACACACATTACCCAGCGATCACACACACGTTACCCAGCGATCACATACACACACACACACACGTTACCCAGCACTCACACAAACACACACTTTACCCAGCGCTTACACACACACGTTGCCCAGCGATCACACACACGTTACCCAGCACTCACACACACGTTAATCAGCGCTTACACACACACACCTTACCCAGCGCTCACACACACACGTTACTCAGCGCTTACACACACACGTTGCCCAGCGATCACACACACGTTGCCCAGCGATCACACACACATTACCCAGCGCTCACACACACGTAACCCAGCGATCACACACACGTTACCCAGCACTCACACACAGACATTACCCAGCGATCACACACGTTACCCAGCGATCACACACACGTTACCCAGCGATCACACACACGTTACTCAGCGCTTACACACACACACGTTACTCAGCAAACACACTTTACCCAGCGCTTACACACACGTTACCCAGCGATCACATACACACACACACGTTACCCAGCACTCACACAAACACACACTTTACCCAGCGCTTACACACACACGTTGCCCAGCGATCACACACACGTTACCCAGCACTCACACACACGTTAATCAGCGCTTACACACACACGTTACCCAGCGCTCACACACACGTTACTCAGCGCTTACACACACACGTTGCCCAGTGATCACACACACGTTACCCAGCGCTCACACACACGTTACCCACACACACGTTACCCAGCAATCACACACACGTTACTCAGCGCTCACACACACACGTTGCCCAGCGATCACACATGTTACCCAGCGATCACACACACATTACCCAGCGATCACACACACGTTACCCAGCGATCACATACACACACACAAACACGTTACCCAGCACTCACACAAACACACACTTTACCCAGCGCTTACACACACACGTTGCCCAGCGATCACACACACGTTACCCAGCACTCACACACACGTTAATCAGCGCTTACACACACACACCTTACCCAGCGCTCACACACACACGTTACTCAGCGCTTACACACACACGTTGCCCAGCGATCACACACACGTTGCCCAGCGATCACACACACGTTACCCAGCGCTCACACACACGTTACCCACACACACGTTACCCAGCAATCACACACACGTTACCCAGCGCTCACACACACGTTACCCAGCGATCACACACGTTACCCATCGCTTAAACACACGTTCCCCAGCGATCACACGTTACCCAGCGCTTACACACACGTTATCCAGCGCGCACACACACACACACACACACACGTTACCCAGGGCTCACACACACAGACACGTTACCCAGCGCTTACACACACACGTTACCCATCGATCACACACACGTTACCCAGCGATCACACACACGTTACCCAGCGCTTAAACACACGTTACCCAGCGCTCACACACACACGTTGCCCAGCGATCACACACACACGTTGCCCAGCGATCACACACACATTCAGACCAGACACAAGCAGCCTTACTCTGTAAACCCTTGGGCAGATCCATCGTCCTGAGCACTTCCTCCGACACGTCCCACGACCGCAGACCCTTCAGCCGCTTCTCCCAGAACAGCTGCACACACACAGATGCACACAAGACACAAGAGACACACACACGCACGCACACACACACACACAAGACAAAACAGAAAAAAATAAATGCAATTTAAATCAAATTATTATATTAGTTAAAAAACTTAGTTACAATAAGTTGAAGTACTAAATTTACTGAAACTAAAATAAATCAAATAACAACTTACAAAAAATTACATAAAAATAGAAAAAAAACATAAAGACAAAATTTAAACCTAAACTAAAATTGAAATAAAAACTGAGAATACAAAACTAAAGGCTAATTCAAAACAAATTAATAAATGTTAAAGTTGGAGTACTAAAAGTTCTAAGATTAAACTGAAATAAAAACAAAGCTAAATTAAAATGTTTAACTGGAAATAAAAATAAAAGATAATTCAAAACTAATTTATAATTAATCATAGAAATAAAAATAGTTATAAATTGTATACATACACATATACATACATATACATATACATACATATGCATACATATACACACACATATATTATATTTATATTGTCCCTGTAGCTCAATTAGTAGAGTATTTTAGGGGATTGATTCCCCGGGGACACAAGATAGGTCAAAATTGATAGCCTGAATGCACTATAAGTCGCTTTGGATAAAAGTGTCTGCTTAATGCATAAATTTAATTTAATAAATGTAATTTAATATTATTATATTATAATATACTGTTATATTTTTTGTTACACAAATATAATAAATACTTTATAAATAGTACTCAAGTCAAACCACTCCAGTGATAATGAGTCAATGCTGACGGTTCTTTGATTCCTCACTAGGGGTGCTCCGGTCACGATAAGCTAGAGCAGCTGTTACTACACAGAACCGTTGTTAATAGAGAAGATGCGCAAATCCACTTCATTTTCATCGTTTTTTGGTGCATCTTCTCAGTTAACAACGGCTCTGTGTAGTAACAGCTGCTCTATGTGAAATCACGCACCTGATGGAATTAACCGCTGATTAGAGAACCGGCTTTACTGATGAGATGCGCATTAACGATCGGCCGATCGTGATCGGAGCAGCCCTATTCCTCACTAACATGAAGATGATCTCTGAATGAGTCTAATACTCTGCTTCAGCTCTGAGCTAAACACAGTCTGAGGAGCGCTGGTGTGTTTGTGGCTCGCGGGACTCATAAAAGTGCTCGTAAACACAGCAGGAGTTATTAAATAACGCTCGTCTATGAGCGCCGCGGGGCCGTGGAGCTAAACCCTCCCTCGCTGCAACGCAGAAGAACAGATCAACCCTCACCCATCAGACCCATGACCCCAAGAGAAATGACACTGGACAATGGGAATTATACAAAAGTGCAATATTAAACAGAAAAAGCCGCCTGCAGGATGCGAGCAGATCCAGAAACAACTGAGCTTTTTAAAGAAGTCCCTTCTGCCCACCAAGATTGTGTTTATTTGAACACAAAATACAGTAAAAAATTATGAAATATTATTCTAATGTAAAACATCTATTTTCTGTGTGATTCTCTGTTAATATATAATTTATTTCTGTGATGGTAAAGCTGTATTTTCAGCATAACTACTACAGTCTTCAGTGTCACATGATCTTCAGAAATCGTGACAATATGAAATAAAAATCAGTTTAAGCTGAAGTAGTAAAACTGCGGTGAGACACTAATTAACTAAGCATGAACAGCATTTACTAATCTTAGTTAATGTTAATTTCAACATTTACTAATGCATTATTAAAATTAAAAGTTGTGCTTGTTAACATTAGTTAATAAACTGTAAATGAACACGAACTAACAATGAGCGACAGTATTTTTATTAACTAACATTAACAAAGATTAATAAATACAGTAATAAATGTATTGTTCATTGTTAGTTCATGTCAGTTAATACATTACCTCACTGAACCTTATTAGTGTGAACGTGTGAGGAAGAGCGTGAACGTGTGAGGAAGAGTGTGAACGTGTGAGGAAGAGTGTGAACGTGTGAGGAAGAGTGTGATTGTGTGAGGAAGAGAGTGAACGTGTGAGGAAGAGTGTGTATGTGTGAGGAAGAGTGTGTATGTGTGTGAATGTGTGAGGAGGAGTGTGTATGTGTGTGGAAGAGTGTGTATGTGTGAGGAAGAGTGTGATTGTGTGAGGAAGGCACCTGTCTGGGCTGCTCCGTGGCTCTCTGGGGGTCTGTCTTCACTTTGTTGTTGGGATGATTGACCACTTTAGTGACCGGCTGCTTGAAGATGGAGGCTGTCTGTCTGATGGGCAGCGCTGTGTTCAGATCCGGCTTCCCCTGCAAACACAGAGACACGTTACACACTCAGCCGAGGGAACGCTGAGCAGAGTTCAGCAGAAATGCAACAGATACACTGTGTAATGTCCCCTCAATCCATACGAACTGGTTTTAGAAAATAAATTAAAAAACAGTCAAAAAAAAAATGTATCCTATGGAGAGTCCCATTCAACATGGAAACGAGTGTGTGTGTGTGTGTGTGTGTGTGTGTGTGTGTGAGGCAGAAGTGTGTCACGGGGCGAGGCACATCACCACACCTCTATAACGTCCAGTATGACGAACACAGACCAGATCTGGAGTCATAAATCCATAATCTCAGAGATCAGAGCCAAACCTTTCCTGCCTCATTCTGAGAAATCAGACCTTTTTCACTTTCAACCAGCTCATTACGAGCAAATGAAGAACAGAAGTGAACTGAAAATGAAAGCGTGTTGAATGTTGAGATCATGAAATGCATGAGGAAGTGCACAGACACACTATCAGCCCACGCAATGACACGCTTCACCGGATCAGAACGCAAATATCTGCAGCTTCATTATTTAAAATCAACTCACTGAGCCACAGGGTTTCTCTGATTGGATAGTCATGTGATCATAAAAAGATGGGGTGTGAATGCCCTCCGAAACGCAATTGAGATGAGACTACTATCAGCTTGAGACATTTTCCAGACGCAACTGAACAAGTGTAAATGCATCTGCTTGTTGAAGACACGTGTAAATCACGCTCATCTCAGAACTGTCAAAAATAAAGGTGTGAGAATGTGTTTGACCGGCTTACGGTAGCCAGCGCTATTCCAACACACATCTCTATGCAACTCTACACAACTCCACGCATTTCCACATAATCTCCATGCAACTCCACACAACACTTCACATCTCCAGACAACTCTACACATTTCCACATAATCTCATTTACATAATCAAACTACCGTCCCACAGGTGATCAAGCTAAAGTGACCCGTGAGCCGCGTGTTGTTCAGTACCTTGCTCAGGCCGAGGATGTCGCTGCGCAGTCTCTGCTTGTTCTTCTGCATCTTGCTGGGCATCATTTTGCCCGTGCGGAAGTCGAAACATCCCAGATCCACCGAGTTCCCGAGGTAACGGGATAACTGAGGTTTACTGCGGAACTTCTTTCCTGTGGGACTGGAGCAAAAAAAAAACATCAACACACACACACACACACACACACACACACACTGACTGAAACCACCTACTAGTCAGCGCAGTGAGTTAACAGAAAGAAGACTTCTGCTCACCCGAGCTGTATTTATCTGATTAAAAATACAGTATAAACAAGGAAATTGTGAAATATTATTGCAATTTAAAATAGCTGACTTCTATGTGAATATCTGCTCAAATACAATTTATCCCTGTGATGCAAGGCTGAATTTCCTCAAGGCTTCAGTGTCAACATTTACAAGCATCATTTAGATTCTTTTATTGAAGTTGAACCAGGTTTATTAGTTCACATGAATCAAAGTCATGACCTGGATCCTTGATACAGAAACTAATGTTCAAAGATGAAATAGTCTCTTCTGCTCAGAATTGTGAAATATTACTCTAATGTAAATCATCTGTTTTCTGTGTGAATCTGTGTATAAGTGTAATGTATTTCTGTGATGCTCCGCTGTATTTTCAGCATCATTCCTCCAGTCTTCAGTGTCACATGATCTTCAGAAATCAGAATAATATGATGATTTACTGCTCTAGACACATTTCTGATTATTATCAATGTTGAACACAGTTGTTCTGCTCAATATTTGTGTGGAAACTGTGATATATTTTATCTTTCAGGATTCACAGATGAATAGAGTTCAGAAGAAGATTATTTTTATAACATTCTAAATGTCTTTACAGTCACTTCTGATCAATGTAACACATCCTCGACGAATAAAAGAATTAATTTATCTAAAAGAGAACTGCACGGAGTCTAAACTTTCAGCAGTGCTGTTATTAAGAGGTTAGTTTGGGCCGTTATAACACCTGCGCAGACGCACACGACCGCAGTCACAGCTGCTGGAGACTCACAGATCCTCTTCTCACATCAAATCAAAACTCAATGTTTACATTATTATAAACAGAACACACGAAGCATGCACATTATCTTGAACCTCCTTCACACAGAGACATGTTCATCAAGTGTCCTCCTGCGCTTGGGAAGTGGAGTGTGTTGTGAATGTGTTTTCCAGCCTGAGACTAAAGCACTAATCAGCTCGGATGAACCACAGAGACACGTCTGCACTGACTTACTCACTCATTATGTAACACATGGAGAGATTGAAATAATTATAATAATTCAAGTTTTATTTGTATTACACTCGAAAAAATACTGGGTCGTTTCAACCCAACTTAGGGTCAAATATGGACTAACATTACATTTTTACGTTACATTTTTAATAGTAAATTTATTAATTTTGTCATTAGATTTTTTTTATGTCTAAATAGTTTACATTTATTTTAATTTCAGTTCTAGTTGTTTCAATGTATCCAGTTAAACTAATAATCATAATCATGCAGCTCTCTCCTTGTTTTTAATTTTAGGGTGAATTATTGCTTCAACAATTCTATAAAAAAAATGAGTCACTACTAATATTTTTTTTTTTACCTTTTTAAACATGCAATGCAGCAAATATAGACACACTGTGTTTAATCCAGTGAGGAGTGTCTAGTTATCTTTTCAGAAATATAAAACAGATCAGATATGTACACACTCAAGTCATCTGAGGGTTTCCAGAAGTGAAACTCAGTTTTCATTTGACTAGCTTCAGTATGGCTCCTAAAGAACATCGGTCAGTCAGACTCTGGACTACCAACGTCAGCTCATTCTAGATCAAAACCACCAGCTAACTCCTTCCTGAAAATCACTCGCTTTATTAACCAGGTCAGATCTGCACCGTTTCTGTACAAAACACACATCAAACAGAGAGTGAGGGTCCATCAGAGACACATCGCTCAACATCAGGACCCTCAGTGAAGGATCTGATGAACATGATAACTGTGTTCATCTGCTGGATGATAGTTATCGGTGTACAGAGAGACACTGGCTCACAGCTATATCGGGTTCAGATAAACACACTATTTTATGCTTCTGTTCGGACAGATCTTACATTAACACACGCACACGTAACTGTACTTACATCAATAATTAAACATATATGAATTCTGAGTGTCTTTATTCATAAATAATGAGCAATAATTGTTTAAAGCGTAAAGTATAAAGCTGAGGAATCAA
Source organism: Carassius gibelio (assembly GCF_023724105.1). NCBI lineage: Eukaryota > Metazoa > Chordata > Actinopteri > Cypriniformes > Cyprinidae > Carassius > Carassius gibelio. The sequence goes on along the minus strand of NC_068375.1, from coordinate 39,578,968 downwards.
CAGGTGGAGCTCAGAGGAAACACTCAAGCTCATCACACACACACACACACACACACGCACGCGCGCGCCGTACTGTAATGAAGTGACGTCACGTGACGCTGCAGGAGTTACAGTGTATCTCTCCAGCGAGTTCCGTTCTTCTTCTGGATACAATGTAACGCTTTGACGCGCGCACTTCAAACAAACACACGAACATACAGAAAAAAATATATATTTTACATATTAAATATATATATATGTAAAAAAAATCCTTACCTGTAGTAATAGACATCACTCTTCCCAGCGCTCAGCCCGGACTTCCGGATCACTTCTTCCTTCTTCCAGCCGGGTGGAAGAGCAGGGCAATCCGTCCTCTTCCTCTCCATGATCATTGATTGATCGATCAGCTCGATCAGAAGGGTTAATATCCGAGACCTGCGACGCTCGCGCAAGAGTGACGCTCGCTAGCCCCGGTGGAGTAGTTCGTTAGCAAATGAGTAATCAACCGGAGGACGGTTGTCGGCTCCCCGCCGGCCGCGAGCTCCTCAGCGGTCAGAATCTGCGTGTGATCCGTGTTTAACGCGGCTGTGACGCGTTGAAATTTCAGCACTTCCCACACGAGTGACCCAGCGCCTGGCAACCGCACGCCCCGCCCCTCCGTTGACCCGAAAGCCCCGCCCCTACTGTAATCCTGCCTGTCCTGAAGATTTTTAATTCAAGGTTTTTTTGTTGTTTGTTTATTGGTACAGGGACGACGCACAACAACAGTGTTGTGCCAGAGTTAGCTATAAAGCTCATTTGCATCTGCAGTCCCTGGGCAGGATGTTAACATGACAAATATTACAAAATTAAGTGATAAACAATACAATATCATATCATACTAGATTAAATTACATTACAAATCCTAGTCAATGCTCACATAGATTTTCCTTAATCCATACTTTAAAAATACGAAGTGTTGCGCACACTCTCTAATATAAACAGGTATTAAATTCAATCTTTCGGCTGCAAAAATGTTTTTCTTAAATTTAGTTGAACAGTCACCTCTAACTGATGACCCAGTCTGCCTGATATTGTTCTTACAGAAGGTCAAACATTGTTTAAAAGGTGGTGGTGCAAGATCATGAAATAGTTTGTGCATCAAACACACATCAGCAAATAATAAACAATTGTCAAACTGTAGGCTGATCATTCATGTGTAACAAAATTGGTCCAAGAATCGACCCCTGTGGGACTCCAATATTACAGTCAAGAAATGGCTCCATCCATGTTAATGTATAAGTAGAAAAAATAAACCTTGATACTTTAGATAAAAGAACATTATGATTAACAGATTCTGCACACTTTAGTCACACACTGTATTAGAGAAGTAAACATCAAATCAGGGGCCATTCATTAGAAACATTATACATATAACTTTGAAGTTTGAACAGTCTGAATTCATTACAGTTAAGTTTAATGTTGCTTTGTTGGTATGAAATGTGGTTGTGAAAAGCTCCTCTAAAATCACTTGAACATCAGTTCAAAACATAATGGAGAAAAGTGAAGTTAGTTCTGAGAATGCTATTTTAAGAGTGCAAAAGAGCAATGAATCACATGCTTTCTCAGTAGAATGATGTTTGTGAAATAGTTTTGTGATGACGAGAGGTGAAGGAATGTCTGAGGTTCAGCTGTTATTATATACTGAAGACTTGATCTAAAAATGTGCTCACCCTCAGTTCATCTGAGATCAGGATGAGTTTGTTTCTTCATCAGGTTTGTAGAAATGTAGCGTTGCATCAGTGTCTCATCAATGGATGCTCTGCAGTGAATGGGTGCCGTCAGAATGAGAGTCTGATAAAAACATCACAATAATCCACAGCACTCCATTCCATCAGTGAACATCTGGAGAAGACAAAACCTGAAACACATCCAGCATTAAGATTTTTTTTAACTAAAACACTATCTATGAAGTCTATAATCTATAATAACACTTCCTCCAGTGAGTGTTTGGCTAAATCAACAATAATAACAGGAAGAGGAAGGAGAGAAGAAGAAAATGAGGCATTGAGGTGGATGTTGATCTCCTGGTGGGACACACACACACACACACATGCATGCACACACACAGACACACACACACACAGAGAGAGAGAGAGAGAGACTCACACTGACACACACACACAGACACACACTCACACAGACACACACTCACTCACACACACACACACACACACACAAACAACAGAGAGAGAGAGACTCACACTGACACGCACACACAGACACACACTCACACAGACACACACTCACTCACACACACACACACACACACACAAACAACAGAGAGAGAGAGACTCACACTGACACGCACACACACACAGAGAGAGAGAGAGACTCACACTGACACACACTCACAGAGACACACTCACTCACACACACACACACACACACACACACACACACACACACACACACACACACACACACACACACACAATATAAATGTACACACCACACACTAACATTCCTTCATCACAAAAACTATTTAATGAGCAACATTTCTGTCCAAAATGAAAGATTCCACATTAAAATATTTTTGTGCAGTGTGTGGGATTTATATTTTCCTCATTTCTATTGTTATTTCACTGAACACATCAGCAGTTGATTCAGTTATATTTTTAGATGTACTTCAGTTAAAATACTATAATGTTATGATATTTCAACAAAAAGTCTCATAAATATTAATGTTTTCCTATTTCACTCTGCTCACTGGCTCAGATCTAAAGTCCCTGCTTTACTTCAGGTTTATATTTATTTTTAAATCCTAACTGCTTTTTTGATGTTATTATTATTATTATTATTATTTCCTTATTGTCTCTTATTTGCCATTTATATCTACTATTTACATTTCACTGCAAGTTGTGTCTTTTATGTATTTGTGTGTGACCAATAAAATCATTGAAACTTGAAATAAATATACTAACTTTTATAGATGTCATAGTTTTCAGTCGCTAACAAGCATTTGTCCGAGCAGTTGTCACATTTTCAAAACTCTAAACACAATTAGCACAGCATCTGTCTATTGTGGCCATACCATTCACACATTTCATGTCATTTTCACACAATATGGAGTCACTGAACACATTTCCACAATGCTTACATTTTCTGAACAGACAAGCTATACCTCCCAACAAAATTATGGATCGTTTTTGTAGTATTTACAAATGTTAACACACAACATCCCACAATAGCAAAAACAACGTTCCAAACCTTAGATACAGTATAAAAACCTCTGCTTCTGCGATGATATCAGTTCAAAAACAATATATCTTAGCTGATTTATGTTGTGTAAATTGGGCCAACCACAACTGATTCCAATCTGGCTTAGACTCAATGGCAGGGGTTATTTTTTCTATTACATTGACACTTATACAATAAAAGGAGGACTTTGAAGAGTGATATTTTTGGAAACAGAAACAGAAAAAGACAAACACTGTAATGTATGGTCGAGGAAGAGTAGGAGCAAGGGGCCCAGTGAGAGGAGCAGCAGCAGTGAAAGATGCAGTGAGAGGAGCAGGAGAAGTGAGAGGAGCAGTGAGAGGAGCAGGAGCAGTGAGAGGAGCAGGAGCAGTGAGAGAAGCAGTGAGAGGAGCAGGAGCACTGAGAGGAGCAGGAGCAGTGAGAGGAGCAGTGAGAGGAGCAGGAGCAGTGAGATAAGCAGTGAGAGGAGCAGTGAGAGGAGCAGGAGCAGTGAGAGGAGCAGTGAGAGGAGCAGGAGCAGTGAGAGAAGCAGTGAGAGGAGCAGGAGCACTGAGAGGAGCAGGAGCAGAGAGAGATGCAGTGAGAGGAGCAGGAGCAGTGAGAGGAGCAGTGAGAGATGCAGGAGCAGAGAGAGATGCAGTGAGACGAGCAGGAGCAGTGAGAGGAGCAGTGAGAGATGCAGGAGCAGTGAGAGATGCAGTGAGACGAGCAGTGAGAGGAGCAGTGAGAGGAGCAGGAGCAGTGAGAGAAGCAGTGAGAGGAGCAGGAGCAGTGAGAGAAGCAGTGAGAGGAGCAGGAGCAGTGAGAGATGCAGTGAGACGAGCAGTGAGAGGAGCAGTGAGAGGAGCAGGAGCAGTGAGAGGAGCAGGAGCAGTGAGAGGAGCAGAAGCAGTGAGAGGAGCAGTGAGAGATGCAGTGAGACGAGCAGTGAGAGGAGCAGTGAGAGGAGCAGGAGCAGTGAGAGGTGCAGGAGCAGTGAGAGGAGCAGAAGCAGTGAGGGGAGCAGTGAGAGGAGCAGTGAGAGATGCAGGAGCAGTGAGAGCAGCAGTGAGAGGAGCAGGAGCAGTGAGAGGAGCAGTGAGAGGAGCAGGAGCAGTGAGAGATGCAGTGAGAGGAGCACGAGCAGTGAGAGGAGCAGGAGCAGTGAGAGATGCAGTGAGAGGAGCAGTGAGAGGAGCAGAGAGAGATACAGGAGCAGTGAGAGGAGCAGGAGCAGTGAGAGAAGCAGTGAGAGCAGCAGTGAGAGGAGCAGGAGCAGTGAGAAAAGCAGTGAGAGGAGCAGTGAGAGATGCAGGAGCAGTGAGAGGAGCAGTGAAAGGAGCAGTGAGAGGAGCAGGAGCAGTGAGAGATGCAGTGAGAGGAGCAGGAGCAGTGAGAGAAGCAGTGAGAGGAGCAGTGAGAGGAGCAGTGAGAGGAGCAGTGAGAGGAGCAGTGAGAGATGCAGGAGCAGTGAGAGGAGCAGTGAAAGGAGCAGTGAGAGCAGCAGTGAGAGATGCAGGAGCAGTGAGAGGAGCAGGAGCAGTGAGAGGGCAGTGAGAGGAGCAGGGAGTGATTGTTTTTATTTTACACCCCCCCCCCCCTTTTTTTTTATATGGGCTTTTTGCTGTTGTTGTTTTTTGTTCAGAATGCTCTTATGTGTTTCATGGATATTTTGTTCACTGTAAGCAATACTGTCAAACCTTTTCTGTTCTATCATACCATGTTTCTACTGTACCTCCTGCAGTAAACAGTAAAGGAAAAAAATAGCTTTTTACTGGAATGCTTTTGAATGTGAACATTACTGTACATTTGGACATACAGTTCCTAACCAAGACATTTAGTGTAAAACAGTGAATTGCATGTTTTGCATGCAAATACCTGTAAAACTGAAAAATAAAAGTCTATGCAGTTTTTGTAATGTCAGCAATAGCCAGTATTTTGTAACCTGGTGTACTTTAACTGCATGTACCTTTTGAGGTGAAAACAAGTGTTATTCTTTGACAGAATAATTTAATTTTGAGTCAGATTTCCAGTGTTTTGGTAAAGTTGGTGTGTGCAGAGAAAGATGTGTTCTATTTTGAAATGAAGATTTAGTATATATTTAACAAAATGTGTTTTTGAGAAGAAAATTATCCATTTGGCCAATTGTGTTTTGTAGGTGTGAGTCTGTGTTAAGAGTTTAGAAAAAGTGTCTAAATTATGGTTAAGCGCTTGTTAGCAATTTAAAAAAAACTGTAAACTGTAATACTGAATTCTTGAATTTTTGTAGGGTTTTTGTTTCAGGTATTTGAAGTGTCTATTTAATTTATTTGTATAATTTATTATCTTTGCAGTTATATATTTTAATGATGTTTATTTTGTATTTATATTCTTGATTGGTAAATTCCATATGATTTGCATATTACTTACTACTCTTATTAAATAAAGATCTGAATAAGAGGATCAGTGCTTTCTGTAAATTTACAGCAGTTGTAAATTAAATTAAATATTAAAACAGACAGTGACTCAAGAACTTAAATCACAATCATATGATTATTCAATTGTTATATATTTTTTTCCTTTTTTATTATTTGACCATTATCTCCACACTATTTTCTATTTTCCACACTGATTTGTCCATTAATGCTTCAAAAGCAATCATACGCATCATGATTTTTTGCCTTTTTAGAGGCATTCTGTGCACTGTAATGTGTTATCAATGAATCCAATGATTCACACTTGAGATACAAATTTATCTCTGTCCGATCAATCTCTAAGAAACACATGTTACACTCAGATGAAAACATCCATCGCTACTTTTGTTTCATCTGGACTTTAATCTATTTCATTTTTATGCACTGGTGTAACAATAGATAGTAATAATCATCTGTTTTAAAAGGAAAATGGCTGATGTTGTGATTGTATATTTTGAAAACCATAATGAATGATGCTTTATTAAGGAGTGTATTAAAGGTTTGTGTCTCGGCAGCAGCTCCAGGAAGCCCTCAGCACACAGATGAGCACTTCCTGTCCCGCCTCTTCCTGTTCATGCTCCTCGGCATGTTTTAGCTGTTTATTGCTTAAACGCTGACCGACTGTATGATTTAATTTGAGCTCACTGTCATTTTTTTATTTATTTTTATATCTTTATAAACAAGGGCTGAAGTAGAGCATTTGATATTTTGTTATTATATAATTATCTGTCTTGAGCCGCACAGATAAGCAGGACACAAATAAAGAGTGAGATTGGTTGTTTCTCAAGCCTCAGATTCATGATTGATTGATTCTCAGAGAAGATGAAGATGCTTCTTTCAGCACAAACCTCGTTCAAACAGAGATATTTACAGAAAGAAAGCATGGTTTGTTGTGAAAGATGCAGAGATGTTTTGGGGATGAAGACTGAATCGTTCTGTACTCGAGTGTCATCATCGATCTCGAGCTCAGTTTTCAGTATCATGTTTCATCTTAGATTTAGTTCTGATGATCAAGAGTCACTTTTCCTTGAGTTCATGCTTTTATGAATCAAAACACAACACCACACAGATTCATTTAGTCGCTGACAAACATTATATTCACGGTTTATCTGAAAACTCTCCATTAAGTGACATTTAATGCTGAACATCTTCATTTTCTTCAGTCAGTTTCAAATCAAGCATTTGACTGAATAACGTCCGGACACACAATGAGCAGAACCTTTTAATGTCTCTCCACACACTTCTTCTTCCAGTCTGATATCTGGGTCTTTTACACCAAGAATAACGAATAGTTCCAACATTCAAACAGAAAGAAAGCGACTCTTATTCTAAAAGGTATAAAGTAAGTAAAAAGCGACTGGAGTGAGTTGAAGGAAGCGTTCAGTGCTCTTTGAACTCTGCGTCAAACATGATCTGCTGGATCTGCATCTTGACTGCGGCTCTTTTCTGCGGCGTCAGTCTTTTGAGAGCAGGGACGTAACTCAAGAGGAACAGCTCGTCCTCGTCGAAGGCTCGCTCGCTCTTCAGCGCCTCGTTCTCCTCCAGCTTCCCGTTGAGGTTGTTTGTGGTGAGGCTCAGCGGCGCTGGACTGGACACCTTCAGTCCCGGAGGCAGACCGGCGAGCAGCAGCTGGGTCATCGGCGGCACCTGTTTGACCGCCGGCAGCTGAGGGACGATGGGCAGCGGCAGCGGAGACAAGGGCTTGAGCACCAGCTCCTTCTCTTTCTCCGGGCCGGGCTTCGACTCGGCGCCGCTGGAGTCATCGGGAGAGTCGTCCAGCTCCTCCGGAGCCTCGGCTTCACCGTGACGCTTCTTCTTCCTGATGTGAGCGTCCAGAAAGGCCAGGGTTTCTCTGTGTGACCAGTAATGCAGGCGCCGGCCGCCCTCCTCCGTCCTCAGCTGGCACAGCCTGCGCTCTCGGATGTATCTGTCCCTGATGGTCTTCCATCTGCGCTTGCACTCCAGCACTGCAGACGAGAACACAGTGAGATCTGATTCACACACATCACACACACACTCCTCTGCTCAGACACAAACACACACTAAAGACTCCACACACTCTCTCCTTAGCACTGAAGGATCGAGGGCTACTGTTGTTTCTTCTATAATCAGTGTTTCTTCACAAATGTTATATTGTTGTAAAAGATGGACTGAAATGATATTGTTCGTGAATATTAAAACACTCAGACAATGACTCTAGTCTTCACTTCAAGTATTTTCTCTTATTTGATGATGCATATTCAGAATATGTATCTGTATCTGCATGAATGTGATATCTGCATCATCAGTGAGATCTAGATTGACTTTGATCTGGTGATATCATTAATGCAGTGTTTTGATCGGAGCATCGCGTCGCGCCGGACGCGTTCAGAAACGACGCGCTTTTTATGAAAAAGTTGAAATCTTGATCAAACATCACTTCAGGAACTCAAGAAAGCGTCTGGAATGAATCCCTGTAACTTCGTGATATCGCGCGTCATTTAAAGCGCGTCAGATCACAACGCGCCCGTTCTAATCCGCGAGCTGGACGCGTGCATGTCGCGTCGCTCGCGGTACACACGCGGCGGAACTTCATCAAAGTCTGAAAACAGAAACAATTCACAGTCAGACGCTTGGCGTGGAACGCGCGCGTAATGTTGACGCACTGACCGGAGAACCCGACGCACGCGGCGACCTCCCTCCACGCCTTCACCCTCCGCTCCGCGCTGCGATAATCGTGCAGCGAAGCGTCATAAAGCACCGGGTACGCGTGCACCGCCTGGATGAGTTTCTCCGTCACCGCCATTGAGTTTATTGACTTGCTGCTGAGACGCGTCGAACGGAACGCGCTCCCGGAATCACACACGCTCGCGTCAAAAGTACGCGACACGTCATGGCGGGATTCTGGACCAATCAGATTTCGCTGTGGGCGGGACTAAACGGAGCGTCGCGTCACAAATAGAAACTACAAGCGTCAGTCAAAAGGTCGACGCTGATGAAAATAACATATTATTATAATATAATAATAATATTATAGCTAAATAATAATAATACTTTCTTTTCTGACAGAGTTTTACAAGTCTCAGGTGAGTTTTAAATAGTAAAATAATTACACACTTTAGGATCTTACACAGAACGCGTCCTAATCAACATAAGTTATTAACATTCAGGAAGAGTGAGAGTTATGCGGCAAAAACATGAATTACATAAAGACTTTTTTGAAACATTTGCTTTTTTTGCCAATTTTTTTCATATATTAAAACTCTGTCACTACGTCTTTAAACAAGTTCAGTTGATGGCAAAGGCAAACTTCTTCACTGTGATGAGGATGATGATGCATGAAAATGTTGCATTCAATTTCTGTCAGGTTTAAGGTATGTTAGGGTTAGGGTTAGTTTAGATGAGTTTGGGTTAGGTTTAGTTTAGCTTAGGCTATGCAGGTGTTCAAATCGAAAACATCAGTTCGATTATTTATTTTGTTCTTGTTTTATTAAGTAAAGGGTTATGGAGTCCCTTCTCAAATTTATCAAAAAGTAGTTTTTACACTTTCGCTCATTAAGTTATTTTAATATAAATTATTAATTGCTAATCATATCTATATATTACTTTCTAGTTAATACTATCAGTGAAATATTTGACATATGTATTTCAGATTAGGGTTAGGGTTAGGTTTAAGCCAGCAGTTTAAGCAGGTTTTATTCTCCTATCTTTCTGACATAGTTAAACAGCTACGTTCTGCAAACCGCTCCCTTGACAGTATTCCTGCACGCTTGGCTAAAGATGTCTTTGACACTGTTGGACCAAGCATTGTATCTTTGGTCAATACATCTCTCAGCTCAGGGTATGTACCATCTGTTTTTAAATATGCCGTTGTACAACCACCACTAAAAAGAATAACTTGGATCCTTCCAATTTGTCTAATTTTAGACCTATCTAAACTCCCCTTTTTATCGAAAGTCTTGGAGAGTTGTTTTTAATCAACTTCAATCATTTATCAATGATTTTCAGTCTGGTTTTAAGCCCCGTCACAGTACAGAAACTGCTCTTTAAGAGTTTGTAATGGTCTTTTTTTAACTGTGGACTCTGGTAACTCTGCTGTTTTGGATCTTTTGGATTTGGCTGCAGCCTTTGATACGCTCAACCACTCTATTCTTGTATTTAGACTTGAACAGTGTGTCGGCATTAAGGGCATAGCCTTAAATGGTTTCAATCATATTTGACAGACAGAAGTTTTTCTGTTCACCTTGGTGAATTTTCATCGTCTGCCCACCCTCTTTTTTGTGGCGTCCCCCAGGGGTCAGTATTGGGCCCTATGTTGTTTTCTTTGCATATGCTGCCCTTGGGGTATATTTTTAGAAAGCACAATATCACCTTCCTCTGTTATGCGGATGATGTACAAATGTATTTGCCAGTCAAAACAAATGACAAAGCTTATTTTCTGTCATTACTTGATTGCCTGAGATACTTAAAAATATGGCTGGATCAGAACTTTCTTTGTCTTAATGAAAATAAGACTGAGATTGTTGTGTTTGGTCGTCCTGGGGATTTAAGTGCTTGTGTAGATGCACTTGGTAATTTAGGGTTATTTGTACATCCGTTTACCAAGAATCTCAGCTTGATTTTTGAAAGTGTATTTAATTTGAAAAACAGATTAGTTCTGTTCTAGAAGCCAGTATCTTTCAACTGAGACTGTTGGCTAAAGTCAAGCCCTACCTGCCACGTAAGGAGTTTGAAAGTGTAATTCATGCTTTTATAACATCTAGACTAGACTACTGTTACTCTTTATATGTTGGTTTGAATCAGCCATCTCTTCAACGCTTACAGTGAGTCCAAAATGCAGCAGTTCTAAAAAGCATGAGCACATTAGCCCTGTCCTAGCTTCACTACACTGGGTTCCTGTCCGCTTCAGGATTGATTTCAAGACTTTATTATTTGTTTTTAAGAATTTAAATGGGTTAGCGCCCGTGTATTTATCAGAGCTTTTACATGTCCACGCTCCAACCATGATTGTTTTAAAATGTGCTATGTAAATAAATTGAACAGAACTAATTAAAGTTAACACATTTGTGCTGATGACCTTTACATGAGTTTTCTGTTCTACATTCAGATCTACAGTCAAAGAACAGACAGCAGGGTTTATTTAATATGTATGTTTTCTGAAGATATCAGGCCTCAGCATTGAATAATCACACAGTTGTCTTTTATTAGTCCGCTGATATTTCAGCTGTCGCAGGTTCATCTGACTGAACAATCTGAACACTTCAGGAATGGAGTATAAGTGTAATAATTTGTGCTCGTCGAAGGCTCGTGTGGCTGCTCGTGAGGTTGCTAGCAGCAGTGGACAGTTTTCTCATGTGTGTTTGGTCCTCCGGAGCCTCTGCTTCACCGTGACTCTTCCTCTTCTTCTTCTTCCTCTTCCTCTTCCTCTTGCTGATGTGAGCGTCCAGGGCCAAGGTGTATCTGTGGCCCTCCTTCTTCCTCAGCTTGCATTCCACCACTGCAGGGAAAAATGATATTACACTATGATAAACGGTTTATTCTTCAAACAATTATCTAAAATAGTAAAAAAAAAAACACAGATTATTAGAAAATCACAATTTTCCATTTGTTTTTCCCATTTGAATGTTACATTCTGAATAATAAACATCTTAAATACATCTTCTACACGTCTTTTTGACATCTGAGAGGAAACGTCCTGTTTGATGTAGGCTATTGCCGATGTACAATAAATTATATGAATTCAAAAATAATAATAATGCTATTAGATTAAATTGCTTTAATTAATTACTGAATTACTAAGATCCTAATGTGTGTAATTATTTTACTACTCTTTAAAACTCACCAAATACTTGTAAAACTCTGCCAGAAAAAAAGTCTGAATATTATTTTTTTTGCTATTGTATTATTATTATATCATAATAATATTATTATTATTTTCATCAGCGTCGACGCATGAACCGAGATCTAGACCTTTTGACTGACGCTTGTTGTTTCTATTTGTGACGCGACGCTCCGTTTAGTCCCGCCCACAGCGAAATCTGATTGGTCCAGAATCCCGCCATGACGTGTCGCGTACTTTTGACGCGAGCGTGTGTGATTCCGGGAGCGCGTTCCGTTCGACGCGTCTCAGCAGCAAGTCAATAAACTCAATGGCGGTGACGGAGAAACTCATCCAGGCGGTGCACGCGTACCCGGTGCTTTATGACGCTTCGCTGCACGATTATCGCAGCGCGGAGCGGAGGGTGAAGGCGTGGAGGGAGGTCGCCGCGTGCGTCGGGTTCTCCGGTCAGTGCGTCAACATTACGCGCGCGTTCCACGCCAAGCGTCTGACTGTGAATTGTTTCTGTTTTCAGACTTTGATGAAGTTCCGCCGCGTGTGTACCGCGAGCGACGCGACATGCACGCGTCCAGCTCGCGGATTAGAACGGGCGCGTTGTGATCTGACGCGCTTTAAATGACGCGTGATATCACGAAGTTACAGGGATTAATTCCCGACGCTTTCTTGAGTTCCTGAAGTGATGTTTGATCAAGATTTCAACTTTTTCTAAAAAAGCGCGTCGTTTCTGAACGCGTCCGGCGCGACGCGATGCTCCGATCAAAACACTGCATTAATGATATCACCAGATCAAAGTCAATCTAGATCTGACTGATGATGCAGATATCACATTCATGCAGATACAGATACATATTCTGAATATGCATCATCAAATAAGAGAAAACACTTGAAGTGAAGACTAGAGTCATTGTCTGAGTGTTTTAATATTCACGAACAATATCATTTCAGTCCATCTTTTACAACAATATAACATTTGTGAAGAAACACTGATTATAGAAGACACAACAGTAGCCCTCGATCCTTCAGTGCTAAGGAGAGAGTGTGTGGAGTCTTTAGTGTGTGTTTGTGTCTGAGCAGAGGAGTGTGTGTGTGATGTGTGTGAATCAGATCTCACTGTGTTCTCGTCTGCAGTGCTGGAGTGCAAGCGCAGATGGAAGACCATCAGGGACAGATACATCCGAGAGCGCAGGCTGTGCCAGCTGAGGACGGAGGAGGGCGGCCGGCGCCTGCATTACTGGTCACACAGAGAAACCCTGGCCTTTCTGGACGCTCACATCAGGAAGAAGAAGCGTCACGGTGAAGCCGAGGCTCCGGAGGAGCTGGACGACTCTCCCGATGACTCCAGCGGCGCCGAGTCGAAGCCCGGCCCGGAGAAAGAGAAGGAGCTGGTGCTCAAGCCCTTGTCTCCGCTGCCGCTGCCCATCGTCCCTCAGCTGCCGGCGGTCAAACAGGTGCCGCCGATGACCCAGCTGCTGCTCGCCGGTCTGCCTCCGGGACTGAAGGTGTCCAGTCCAGCGCCGCTGAGCCTCACCACAAACAACCTCAACGGGAAGCTGGAGGAGAACGAGGCGCTGAAGAGCGAGCGAGCCTTCGACGAGGACGAGCTGTTCCTCTTGAGTTACGTCCCTGCTCTCAAAAGACTGACGCCGCAGAAAAGAGCCGCAGTCAAGATGCAGATCCAGCAGATCATGTTTGACGCAGAGTTCAAAGAGCACTGAACGCTTCCTTCAACTCACTCCAGTCGCTTTTTACTTACTTTATACCTTTTAGAATAAGAGTCGCTTTCTTTCTGTTTGAATGTTGGAACAATTCGTTATTCTTGGTGCAAAAGACCCAGATATCAGACTGGAAGAAGAAGTGTGTGGAGAGACATTAAAAGGTTCTGCTCATTGTGTGTCCGGACGTTATTCAGTCAAATGCTTGATTTGAAACTGACTGAAGAAAATGAAGATGTTCAGCATTAAATGTCACTTAATGGAGAGTTTTCAGATAAACCGTGAATATAATGTTTGCCAGCGACTAAATGAATCTGTGTGGTGTTGTGTTTTGATTCATAAAAGCATGAACTTGAGGAAAAGTGACTCGGTTGATCATCAGAACTAAATCTAAGATGAAACATGAGACTGAACGATTCAGTCTTCATCCCCAAAACATCTCTGCATCTTTCACAACAAACCATGCTTTCTTTCTGTAAATATCTCTGTTTGAACGAGGTTTGTGCTAAAGAAGCATCTTCATCTTCTCTGAGAATCAATCAATCATGAATCTGAGGCTTGAGAAGCAAACAATCTCACTCTTTATTTGTGTCCTGCTTATCTGTGCGGCTCAAGACAGATGTTAAAAAGCCGTTAATTCCTGGATGAAAAGCACGTATAGTATATGGACGTGTATGATTACGAAGGAGTCAAGTGTTTCTGTTCACGTCTGAAATTCAGATATAGCTTTATTTTAAGCACCATGACCTACAAATATGAAACATGTTCTGACAGAAAGAGTTGAATTTGCATCTAAACTGACCAAGCAAATATGTGCTCGTGTTTAATTATTAAACTCTGCTTTCTGAATTTCACCCCAAAACTAAATATCATGATCCCTAAAACACTTAAGCAAGAAAAAAAGAAAGATATTGTTAAGATATCCTTTTGATATGAAATGTGATTTTTCTGCGATGTTCTAAACTTGGTCTTTATTGTTGGTTTATTCATAAAAAATAAATAAAGTAAGCCCTGCTTTAGCACATTTCTGTTTGAGTTTGTATGCTTCACTTAATTTAACTTAAATATTAAGTCTGAAACTTCATGTTTTAAACGAAAATAAGCATAAAAGTAAATTGTTTTTTCACATAATTTTTAAAAATATAATTTGTGGAGTAAATCAGTGTTATTGAGATATAAATTTTTAATTATTTTTATTAATATAATTTTTTTTATTATTATATTTATAATTTTGATGGTAGTTAGCTTTAGTAGTTCTCGTGTTTTTTCAGTTTTAATCATTTTTATTTTCTTTATTTCCTCGGCAACTAGCTCAAATAAAACGAAACATTCTTGCATTTTATTTTATTTCAACAAAAATGTTTTATAGGTTCAGTGTTATTTTAGTATAATTTTTATTAATATTTTGGATCAGTTTTTGGTTCTTGTTTTATGTTTTTCTATTTCAAAATATTATTTTAATTAATTATTTAAATGAATTTATACCTTTTTTAACAATTTAATGTATTTATTTAATATACACATTAATTTTGTGTTCACTCTGGTGAATGTGTCTTTTGTTTTTAAGTGTGTTGTGTTGAACAATCTGCAATAAATAAATAATAAGAAATAAGAAAAGGAAGCTCAGGATCAGTATGAATGCTTGGATCTGGAGGGTCAAATATGAAGTAAATCTCATGCAAATGCTGAAGCCAAAGCTGATCCTCTCAGAGACCTTCATGCTCTCCGTCGACATCCAACAGAATCAAAACACATAATGCCGTGCGTTTATCTTTCAGCACAACAATGAGGCTTTCTGTCTCTGTGTACATCTCATTTGATACAGTGCGATCTGATTTCTTGTCAGCTAAAGCCAGATTACCTCCATCTCCAGCGCTCACTAACACCTTCACAAAACTGGGATTTCTCAGACACTTTATACATTTTTTCCTCCTGGCTGTATAGAGGGATAACGTTTTGTCTCCTTGCTTTTAATCTATTTGGTAAATGGGGGTTTGACACAGAGAGCAGAGTGATCCGACTCTATATGAACACGTTCTGCTCTGAACCCGAACGCATTCTGGCTCAGAACCATCTAGAAATGTCATGGGCAAGAAGAGCTCTGTCTTCACCATCGACCGCATTCTGAGCGCAGACAACCACAGGATCCCCAGCCTGCAGGAGTCTTCGGCCCCGGGGCCCTGTGAGGAGATGCCGGCCCCTGAATCTGCAGTGAATGGAGACTTGATCAGATCGGCCTGCTGCTTCTGTTCTCACTGCGGAGAGATTCTGCACACGGCTGCCAGTAAGAGAGCTTCCACTCCTTCAGTCAAACCAACCTCACACATGACTCCTGATGGAGCTTTGAGGGAAAACATAAACGGTCTTAAAAACGGTTTGGCATTGTTTTAATGATGTTTTCACCTGTCATTCTCTTCAGTGTGATGCAGCAAAGATATTAGTGTCAAAAGATTTTCATGTAAGCATAAAGGAAATGTAACAAAACCACCATAACACTTGAAAATGAATGTGAAGAATGAGTTTTATATTATATTATATTGGGGTTTTACATTACAATAATTGTATATTTTTTATTTAATGAATCTGTAGAGCAAATCAGTGTTATTTTAGTATTATTGAGATATTATTTTGTTAATTAACATTTTAAAACTATTATTTTACATTTTTACATTATAACTTGTGTTATAGTTTTTGTATTTTTGTTCCTTGTCATTTATATTAGTTTATATATATATAATGTCTAGCTTTTATTAATTTAAATTGTAATTTTAGTACATCAAGTTGAAGTAAATGAAGTAAATTGAGTTTCATTAATATTCTGAATCAGTTTTATTTGTTAATTTTTAGTTTTCATTTTGTTGTGTGTAATTGTGTTATTTTTAGATTTTGTTTTATTTGTCTATATATATTTTTTATTAATTAATTTTCCTAAATGTTGTAGCTTAAATTTTATAACTTTTTTATTAGATGTTTATATTTTAGTTTGTTTCACGTTACAAACATTTTAGTTAATTATATGTGTTTTAGATGTAAATTTGCTTAAATTTGATGAAAATAATGCTGTTTGATTTTTGGGTGGAATATGACCAGTTTGATTATATTCTCCATGTTTAATCTAATCTCAGGCTGATGATGATCTTTGTGGTCTTTTGTTGCTGCAGCTTGTCATGTAGTTTGGGGAAAGCAGATGTTTGCAGAGACAGCAGAAGCTCTCGGCAGGGAAAGCTTCAGTCATGTTCAGAGGAGGGTTCGGCGTCACCGCACCATCTTCACAGAAGAGCAGCTGGACGCTCTGGAGGATCTGTTCAGACAGAACCAGTATCCAGACATCAACACCCGCGAGCAGCTGGCCCAGAGAACACACCTGCGCGAGGAGAGAGTCGAGGTGATCCACCACACTGTCACACCTGAACAGCAATTTAAATATTCATGTCGTATTTCACCCAAAAATATATATAAAAAAATTACACACTAAGTCAAGTCAGAATTGCAAGATATGAAGTAAGAACTGTGACATTTAAAGCCAGAATTTCTAAATATAAAGTCAGAATTGCAAGATGTAAAGTAAGAATTGTGAGATATAAATTCAGAATTGCATGATAGAAATTCAGAATTGTGTGATGTAAATTCAGAATTGCGAGATATATATTCAGAATTGCATGATAGAAATTCAGAATTGTGTGTTGTAAATTCAGAATTACGAGATATAAATTCAGAATTGCATGATAGAAATTCAAAATTGTGTGATGTAAATTCAGAATTGCATGATGGAAATTCAGAATTGCATGATGTAATTTCAGAATTGCGAGTTGTAAACTGAGAATTGCGAGATGTAAATTCAGTATAGCGTGATGTAAATTCAGAATTGCATGATATAAATTCAGAATTGCGAGATGTAAATTCAGAATTGCGTGATGTAAAGTCAGAATTGTGTCATGTAAAGTCAGAATTGTGTCATGTAAAGTCAGAATTGCATTATATAAATCCAGAATTGCGAGATGTAAATTCAGAACTGCGAGATGTAATGTCAGAATTGCATGATGTAAAGTCAGAATTCAGAGAAATAACTTGAGAATTGTGTGATGTAAAGAAAGATTTGCATGGTGTTAAGTAATAACTGCATGATGTAAAGTCAGAATTGTGTGATATAAATTCAGAACTGCAAGATTTTGCATGATGTAAAGTTAAACATCAACAGCTGCAAACAAAATTAATGCTGAAAGTCAATAGAAACAGTGACTGTGATTGTTGTAGGTGTGGTTTAAGAACCGAAGGGCAAAATGGAGACGACAGAAGCGCCTTCCGTTCAGGCTACGAGGGCCAGACGACTGGAAAACCGTCCTTCATAGTGAATGACATGAACATTATGACATCTGGATCATATTGTTTGCTGTGTGCTGATATGAAACCCCCATAAAAACAAGAAGAGCTTGTTTTTCTGCTGAATACAGATCACATTAAAGAAGTGTTGAGTGGTCACTAGCTAATCATTTATCAACTGCTATGACTTGTTTCATTTTTACTAAGATTTATGAAAATTGTACTTTTTATGTAAATTTTTTTATATTAGTTTTCATACAAGCGATTTTGTCAATATTTGTGGATTTGCACACATGCATTAGAAAGCTAGTTATTCTAACAAAAAACTCTCACTGACACATAATCACTTCAAGAATATTATGAAAGTTATTGTATTTCATATAGCATGAATGACAGCATAGAATATTTTTTTTATCTTCATCGAAAGTCATGGATTTATTTGCTAAATGCTTATTGTAATGAGGGATATAATGAGTCTGACATTTTGAATGCTGGCGAAATGTATTAAATGTAGTCATTAAAAAATAAAACATTCATAAATTGTCAGTGCAATATTGAATCATTGTTACGTGAGCATGAATGCTCATGTTCGGAAAAATAGCAGGCTTCCGAGTGTAATATATCTTTTGTTAATAAAGGTTAATAAAAAACACCACTATTGGACACTTTGCCTATTTTTCCTTCCTTCAGGTCAAAGCCACTACCTCTGCAAATGGTGATTCGTTCCTGAATGACTCAACGAATCAGTTGAGCGAGTGAGTCAATGAATCACTCATTAAGGATGGATCACTGCAGTTGAACAAATCGGTTGAATGAATGATTTAAACTCGCTTATGATACAGTCACTTGTCGCTACCTTTTGGTGAAATTGTGTAAAAAAAAAAAGGGGGTCAGAGACGCAATTTTTTGACTTTTGTCTTTTAACTTTTTTAATTCTTTTTTTTTACCTCTGTACATATTTCTATGGCTTCTCTGTTAAGAGTAAGAATAGCTGGTGAAGTGTATTTAATAATTATAGACTTAATGAAAGTTATATATAGTTAAGCGGATGTCAGTATACTGTAGAAAGAGTTTCAAATGAGCAGTTCATTCATAAAATAGTACGACCTTGCCTTCAGACTGTCTGTCGAAATGCAAACCAGATGACAGAAGACAATGAGCGCAGAAAGGTTCAGAGGTTGGCATGGTGTAAAACATCGTTTCTTCTTACAAATGAACAAAGCCTAGAAAAAATCATCAATTGACAGACAACAATGCAATAGTGGAATTAACAGATGAATGGTTTCAAGGAATTGCAATGGCCATGACGACGTCACGAAAGTCCAGAAGTTATGAAAGCAGTGGGTCCGTGGGTTCATCAGCTGGGTAGATTGTCTGTCAGATCCACGTTGCCGATTTTAATGTCTGGGCTGCCACATCTTTGTTTTTCGTTCAATTGTTATCTTGAACACAGGATGGGATGACGGTGAAAAAGCTCTCAAATTGTCCTCTGCCAGTAGTGTTAATAGTTAAGTGTTGTTCTTCTGTGGCAGCAGGTCATCCAGCACTTCTGCAGCCATTGCCAAACGCGCCGAAGCCCAGTGAAGATAGCGCTTAGGTTGAACTGAGTTGGAACACAGCTGAAGAGAGTGCCTATGTTGCACTGTGCTTGAGCCCGCTCATCAGTCGTCACATTTATCACATAGTTGTTTATTATAATATTGCCATGAAAGGTCGCCATGGTGTAAAATATTGTTTCTTCAGGTAGTGGAGAAATAGTTGACGTTTGGCGATCCTTTGTTCTTCTGTGAAGTCTATTGGTTACATACATCTAGCTGCTGTCTGCATTAATAGTCTAACTTTTGGTGGATGATAAACCGAAATTTGAACAAGACCTCAAAAAGTCATAAAAATAAAAAAAAGTTTGAAAAACTCATGAAAATGAAACACGTGGCAAAAGCCTTGAAAAATTAAAATCATAGAAATTGGACAAAAACTTTGACAAAATCATGAAAATTTATACAATTTTAAAAACTCATGTAAATGAACCAATTCACAAAAAGGCATGAAAAATGAATAAAATTGTCAAAAAAAAATGAAAATTTCAATAAATCTCAAAAAAGTCACGTAAGTGGATAAAATCGTGAAAATTAAATGTTTTTTTTTTTTTTTTTAAAGTCTTGAAAGTGGACTAATCTTGAATTTTTTTTTTGAAAATGAACAAAATCTTGGAAAAGTCATGAAAATTGAATAAAACCTCAGTCGTAAAAAATTATCAAACAAAGAAAAACTCAAAAGAATGAACTAAATCGTGAAAAGTAATGAAAAATTGAATAAATTCCTGAAAATGAAAACCACGATTAAGTCATGAAAATGGATAATATCTTGAAAGAGTCATTAAAATAAACTAAATTTACAAAAAAAAATGATGAAAATTGTCAAAATTTGCAAAAAAGTTCATGAAAATGAACACAATTATGAAAATGAAAAAATATCTTGGAAAATCTTGAAAGTCATGAAAATGAACAAAGTCTTGAAAAGTTTTGGAAATTGAAAAAAAAAACTCAAATAACCTCATGAAAAAGAACTAAATCACGAAAAGTAATCGAAAATAGATAAAATCGTGAAAATAAAGAAGAATTCAACCGAGGTGCACTAACCCTAACCCTAACCCTAACCCCCCCCCCCCCACCACCACCAACACACACACCCACACAGAGATTTCTGAAGCCTCATTGCCACTAACGCTGCACCACAAACACGAACACCAACCCCAAACACCCCAACCCCCACATCCCCAAGCCCCCCATAACAGAGACATCAGAAAGCCCCACCGATGAAAATCAACCCCCCCTCCCCCAACCCCATCTAACATCTGTACCGAGGGGATTCCCCAGACCAAAAATTCTGAAAACCACTAAACCCCACCACAGAGGGGACTTCCCCTAATCCCCATAACTCAATTCATTTAAAGTCCATATTAATTCAACAATTACATTTACTTTAAAATGAACTACACAATTCATGATTTAAGATGTTTTTATTAAAGTATAAGAAATCATCTTCAATAAATCATGTCAGAAATCAACAATGCAATAGTGGAATTAACAGATGAATGGTTTCAAGGAATTGCAATGGCCATGACGACGTCACGAAAGTCCAGAAGTTATGAAAGCAGTGGGTCCGTGGGTTCATCAGCTGGGTAGATTGTCTGTCAGATCCACGTTGCCGATTTTAATGTCTGGGCTGCCACATCTTTGTTTTTCGTTCAATTGTTATCTTGAACACAGGATGGGATGACGGTGAAAAAGCTCTCAAATTGTCCTCTGCCAGTAGTGTTAATAGTTAAGTGTTGTTCTTCTGTGGCAGCAGGTCATCCAGCACTTCTGCAGCCATTGCCAAACGCGCCGAAGCCCAGTGAAGATAGCGCTTAGGTTGAACTGAGTTGGAACACAGCTGAAGAGAGTGCCTATGTTGCACTGTGCTTGAGCCCGCTCATCAGTCGTCACGTTTATCACATAGTTGTTTATTATAATATTGCCATGAAAGGTCGCCATGGTGTAAAATATTGTTTCTTCAGGTAGTGGAGAAATAGTTGACGTTTGGCGATCCTTTGTTCTTCTGTGAAGGCTATTGGTTACATACATCTAGCTGCTGTCTGCATTAATAGTCTAACTTTTGGTGGATGATAAACCGAAATTTGAACAAGACCTCAAAAAGTCATAAAAATAAAAAAAAGTTCGAAAAACTCATGAAAATGAAACACGTGGCAAAAGCCTTGAAAAATTAAGATCATAGAAATTGGACAAAAACTTTGAAAAAATCATGAAAATTAATACAATTTTAAAAACTCATGTAAATGAACCAATTCACAAAAAGGCATGAAAAATGAATAAAATCGTCAAAAAAAAAATGAAAATTTTAATAAATCTCGAAATAGTCACGTAAGTGGATAAAATCGTGGAAATTAAATGTTTTTTTTTTTTTTGAAGAGTCTTGAAAGTGGACTAATCTTGAATTTTTTTTTGAAAATGAACAAAATCTTGGAAAAGTCATGAAAATTGAATAAAACCTCAGTCGTAAAAAATTATCAAACAAAGAAAAACTCAAAAGAATGAACTAAATCGTGAAAAGTAATGAAAAATTGAATAAATTCCTGAAAATGAAAACCACGATTAAGTCATGAAAATGGATAATATCTTGAAAGAGTCATTAAAATAAACTAAATTTACAAAAAAAAATGATGAAAATTGTCAACATTTGCAAAAAAGTTCATGAAAATGAACACAATTATGAAAATGAAAAAATATCTTGGAAAATCTTGAAAGTCATGAAAATGAACAAAGTCTTGAAAAGTTTTGAAAATTGAAAAAAAACCTCAAATAACCTCATGAAAAAGAACCAAATCACGAAAAGTAATCGAAAATAGATAAAATCGTGAAAATAAAGAAGAATTCGACCGAGGTGCACTAACCCCCCCCCCCCACCACCACCACCACCACCACCAACACACACACCCATAAGAGATTTCTGAAGCCTCATTGCCACTAACGCTGCACCACAAACACGAACACCAAACACCCCAACCCCCACATCCCCAAGCCCCCCATAACAGAGACATCAGAAAGCCCCACCCATGAAAATCAACCCCCCCTCCCCCAACCCCATCTAACATCTGTACCGAGGGGATTCCCCAGACCAAGAATTCTGAAAACCACAAAACCCCACCACAGAGGGGACTTCCCCTAATCCCCATAACTCAATTCATTTAAAGTCCATATTAATTCAACAATTACATTTACTTTAAAATGAACTACACAATTCATGATTTAAGATGTTTTTATTAAAGTATAAGAAATCATCTTCAATAAATCATGTCAGAAATCAACAATGCAATAGTGGAATTAACAGATGAATGGTTTCAAGGAATTGCAATGGCCATGACGTCGTCACGAAAGTCCAGAAGTTATGAAAGCAGTGGGTCCGTGGGTTCATCAGCTGGGTAGATTGTCTGTCAGATCCACGTTGCCGATTTTAATGTCTGGGCTGCCACATCTTTGTTTTTCGTTCAATTGTTATCTTGAACACAGGATGGGATGACGGTGAAAAAGCTCTCAAATTGTCCTCTGCCAGTAGTGTTAATAGTTAAGTGTTGTTCTTCTGTGGCAGCAGGTCATCCAGCACTTCTGCAGCCATTGCCAAACGCGCCGAAGCCCAGTGAAGATAGCGCTTAGGTTGAACTGAGTTGGAACACAGCTGAAGAGAGTGCCTATGTTGCACTGTGCTTGAGCCCGCTCATCAGTCGTCACGTTTATCACATAGTTGTTTATTATAATATTGCCATGAAAGGTCGCCATGGTGTAAAATATTGTTTCTTCAGGTAGTGGAGAAATAGTTGACGTTTGGCGATCCTTTGTTCTTCTGTGAAGGCTATTGGTTACATACATCTAGCTGCTGTCTGCATTAATAGTCTAACTTTTGGTGGATGATAAACCGAAATTTGAACAAGACCTCAAAAAGTCATAAAAATTAAAAAAAGTTCGAAAAACTCATGAAAATGAAACACGTGGCAAAAGCCTTGAAAAATTAAGATCATAGAAATTGGACAAAAACTTTGAAAAAATCATGAAAATTAATACAATTTTAAAAACTCATGTAAATGAACCAATTCACAAAAAGGCATGAAAAATGAATAAAATCGTCAAAAAAAAAATGAAAATTTTAATAAATCTCGAAATAGTCACGTAAGTGGATAAAATCGTGGAAATTAAATGTTTTTTTTTTTTTTGAAGAGTCTTGAAAGTGGACTAATCTTGAATTTTTTTTTGAAAATGAACAAAATCTTGGAAAAGTCATGAAAATTGAATAAAACCTCAGTCGTAAAAAATTATCAAACAAAGAAAAACTCAAAAGAATGAACTAAATCGTGAAAAGTAATGAAAAATTGAATAAATTCCTGAAAATGAAAACCACGATTAAGTCATGAAAATGGATAATATCTTGAAAGAGTCATTAAAATAAACTAAATTTACAAAAAAAAATGATGAAAATTGTCAACATTTGCAAAAAAGTTCATGAAAATGAACACAATTATGAAAATGAAAAAATATCTTGGAAAATCTTGAAAGTCATGAAAATGAACAAAGTCTTGAAAAGTTTTGAAAATTGAAAAAAAACCTCAAATAACCTCATGAAAAAGAACCAAATCACGAAAAGTAATCGAAAATAGATAAAATCGTGAAAATAAAGAAGAATTCGACCGAGGTGCACTAACCCCCCCCCCCCCCCCCCCCCCCCACCACCACCACCAACACACACACCCATAAGAGATTTCTGAAGCCTCATTGCCACTAACGCTGCACCACAAACACGAACACCAAACACCCCAACCCCCACATCCCCAAGCCCCCCATAACAGAGACATCAGAAAGCCCCACCCATGAAAATCAACCCCCCCTCCCCCAACCCCATCTAACATCTGTACCGAGGGGATTCCCCAGACCAAGAATTCTGAAAACCACAAAACCCCACCACAGAGGGGACTTCCCCTAATCCCCATAACTCAATTCATTTAAAGTCCATATTAATTCAACAATTACATTTACTTTAAAATGAACTACACAATTCATGATTTAAGATGTTTTTATTAAAGTATAAGAAATCATCTTCAATAAATCATGTCAGAAATCAACAATGCAATAGTGGAATTAACAGATGAATGGTTTCAAGGAATTGCAATGGCCATGACGTCGTCACGAAAGTCCAGAAGTTATGAAAGCAGTGGGTCCGTGGGTTCATCAGCTGGGTAGATTGTCTGTCAGATCCACGTTGCCGATTTTAATGTCTGGGCTGCCACATCTTTGTTTTTCGTTCAATTGTTATCTTGAACACAGGATGGGATGACGGTGAAAAAGCTCTCAAATTGTCCTCTGCCAGTAGTGTTAATAGTTAAGTGTTGTTCTTCTGTGGCAGCAGGTCATCCAGCACTTCTGCAGCCATTGCCAAACGCGCCGAAGCCCAGTGAAGATAGCGCTTAAGTTGAACTGAGTTGGAACACAGCTGAAGAGAGTGCCTATGTTGCACTGTGCTTGAGCCCGCTCATCAGTCGTCACATTTATCACATAGTTGTTTATTATAATATTGCCATGAAAGGTTGCCATGGTGTAAAATATTGTTTCTTCAGGTAGTGGAGAAATAGTTGACGTTTGGCGATCCTTTGTTCTTCTGTGAAGTCTATTGGTTACATACATCTAGCTGCTGTCTGCATTAATAGCCTAACTTTTGGTGGATGATAAACCGAAATTTGAACAAGACCTCAAAAAGTCATAAAAATAAATAAAAGTTCGAAAAACTCATGAAAATGAAACACGTGGCAAAAGCCTTGAAAAATTAAGATCATAGAAATTGGACAAAAACTTTGAAAAAATCATGAAAATTAATACAATTTTAAAAACTCATGTAAATGAACCAATTAACAAAACGGCATGAAAAATGAATAAAATCGTCAAAAAAAAATGAAAATTTTAATAAATCTCGAAAAAGTCACGTAAGTGGATAAAATCGTGGAAATTAAATGTTTTTTTTTTTTTTTTTTGAAAAGTCTTGAAAGTGGACTAATCTTGAATTTTTTTTTGAAAATGAACAAAATGTTGGAAAAGTCATGAAAATTAAATAAAAACTCAGTCGTAAAAAATTATCAAACAAAGAAAAACTCAAAAGAATGAACTAAATCGTGAAAAGTAATGAAAAATTGAATAAATTCCTGAAAATGAAAACCACGATAAAGTCATGAAAATGGATAATATCTTGAAAGAGTCATTAAAATAAACTAAATTTACAAAAAAAATGATGAAAATTGTCAAAATTTGCAAAAAAGTTCATGAAAATGAACTCAATTATGAAAATGAAAAAATATCTTGGAAAATCTTGAAAGTCATGAAAATGAAAAGTCTTGAAAAGTTTTGCAAATTGAAAAAAAACCTCAAATAACCTCATGAAAAAGAACCAAATCACGAAAAGTAATCGAAAATAGATAAAATCGTGAAAATAAAGAAGAATTCAACCGAGGTGCACTAACCCCCCCACCACCACCAACACACACACCCACACAGAGATTTCTGAAGCCTCATTGCCACTAACGCTGCACCACAAACACAAACACCAACCCCAAACACCCCAACCCCCACATCCCCAAGCCCCCCATAACAGAGACATCAGAAAGCCCCACCCATGAAAATCAACCCCCCCTCCCCCAACCCCATCTAACATCTGTACCGAGGGGATTCCCCAGACCAAGAATTCTGAAAACCACAAAACCCCACCACAGAGGGGACTTCCCCTAATCCCCATAACTCAATTCATTTAAAGTCCATATTAATTCAACAATTACATTTACTTTAAAATGAACTACACAATTCATGATTTAAGATGTTTTTATTAAAGTATAAGAAATCATCTTCAATAAATCATGTCAGAAATCAACAATGCAATAGTGGAATTAACAGATGAATGGTTTCAAGGAATTGCAATGGCCATGACGTCGTCACGAAAGTCCAGAAGTTATGAAAGCAGTGGGTCCGTGGGTTCATCAGCTGGGTAGATTGTCTGTCAGATCCACGTTGCCGATTTTAATGTCTGGGCTGCCACATCTTTGTTTTTCGTTCAATTGTTATCTTGAACACAGGATGGGATGACGGTGAAAAAGCTCTCAAATTGTCCTCTGCCAGTAGTGTTAATAGTTAAGTGTTGTTCTTCTGTGGCAGCAGGTCATCCAGCACTTCTGCAGCCATTGCCAAACGCGCCGAAGCCCAGTGAAGATAGCGCTTAGGTTGAACTGAGTTGGAACACAGCTGAAGAGAGTGCCTATGTTGCACTGTGCTTGAGCCCGCTCATCAGTCGTCACATTTATCACATAGTTGTTTATTATAATATTGCCATGAAAGGTCGCCATGGTGTAAAATATTGTTTCTTCAGGTAGTGGAGAAATAGTTGACGTTTGGCGATCCTTTGTTCTTCTGTGAAGGCTATTGGTTACATACATCTAGCTGCTGTCTGCATTAATAGTCTAACTTTTGGTGGATGATAAACCGAAATTTGAACAAGACCTCAAAAAGTCATAAAAATAAAAAAAAGTTTGAAAAACTCATGAAAATGAAACACGTGGCAAAAGCCTTGAGAAATTAAGATCATAGAAATTGGACAAAAACTTTGAAAAAATCATGAAAATTAATACAATTTTAAAAACTCATGTAAATGAACCAATTCACAAAAAGGCATGAAAAATGAATAAAATCGTTAAAAAAAGAAAGAAATTTTAATAAATCTCGAAAAAGTCACGTAAGTGGATAAAATCATGGAAATTAAAAAAACTTCAAAAAGTCTTGAATTATTTTTTTTTTTTTGAAAATGAACAAAATCTTGGAAAAGTCGTAAAAAATTATCAAACAAAGAAAAACTCAAAAGAATGAACTAAATCGTGAAAAGTAATGAAAAAATGAATAAATTCCTGAAAATGAAAACCACGATTAAGTCATGAAAATGAATAAAATCTCAAAACAGTCATTAAAATAAACAATATTTAAAAAGTTTTTATGAAAATTGTCCAAATTGCAAAAAATCATGAAAATGAACAAAATTATGAAAATGATATTATCCGGTGTTATTTTACAGGCTGTTATCCAGGGATAACATACCTCGGAATGTCGCAACTGACCAATCAGAATCAGGTATTCCACAGAGCTGTGTAATAAATAAAATAATAATAATAATAATAATTATATATATATACACTATTCCAGTCAAAAAAAAATTAACGGTTAACAATCCTCTTATGCTCACAAAGCCTGCATTTATTTGATTCAACATACAGCAAAAGCATTGATATTGTAAAATGTTTTACTATTTAAAATAATTGTTTTATATTTTAATATATTTCAAATCTTTACTATAACATAACATAAATATTGATAAGTATAACATAAATAAATAGTCAATAAAAGCAACTTGCATGAATCTGTTAAAATAGCCTTTTGAAGATCCCAGACATGAGCTACTCCCAAAAATAAACAATCATATTTTATCTGCTCCTCTTCTTTGTGTTGATTCCTGCCTTGTGACACTAAAATGGTCTACTTTCTCTATTTTTCTTTTTTAGAAATGTTACTTTAAGAGCACATAAATGGCAAAATCATTTTAACTGCATGCACCTTGCATTATTAATGCATTATAATGATGTATTATAATTACATGATGACACAGAAAGTGTTTAAATTACAACAGGGCATGTTGTCAAACCTTATGATTTTTGGTTAATGTCAATTAAATTTTTTTCTAAGATTATTTTAATCAGTTTGATGATCAGTCTTGAGAAGCTCATGAAAATGAACCAAATGGTGGAAAGTCATGAAAAATGAATGCAATCATGAAAATGAACAAAACCTTGAAAAATTCAGTAAAAAATTAATAAAATCTTGAAAAAGTAGTGAAAACAAATATTAACCAAATCGCCAAAAGGCATTAAAAATGGAAAAAATCTTGAAAAAGTCATGAAAATTTATTAATATCTTAAAAAGTCATTTAAAGGAATGTTATCATGAATCTCAACAAATCATGAAAATCAATAATGTTTAAAGACATGGGAAATAATAAAAAGACTCTCTGGAAGAAGAGATTTTAAATGTCAATGGAACTATCCTGGTAAAATAAAGGAAATATGTAAGTCATGAAAATTAAAATAATCTCTAAAAGTGATGAAAATAAATAAAATGTCAGAAAGTCAGAATTTTTTAAATTGAAGATTCATGAAATTAATCAAATCTAACAAGTCCTAGAAATAAGTCATGGAAATTTATATAAAATGTATATAATATGGGCACTTTTTTCTAGTTACATCAAGCAGAAAATATATACATAAAAAATGTAATTTAAATTAGTTAATTTTACAGCATGCAGATGGTTTCAGAACTAACAGATATGAGCTAAAAAAAGACATGAACAACAGAGATCTCAGATATTTCCATTGCTCACACCAAATCTGACAGATTTAACCATTAAATGTATACCAGAAAACCAACTAAACTGATTATAACATTTCAAGAGAAATGGATTAATCTAAAGACATTGTTACTGTCTCCTGATCAATCAATGATGTTGTGGCATCATTCAAATAAAAAACAGTGTTTATTTAGTACTATACATATACATATATATATATATATATAAAATACTAGTAACATTTGTGTGAAGTTAACAGAGAACAGCAACTATTTATTTACCATCATTCTTCAAAATATCTTCTTTTCTGTTCAATAGAAGAACGAAACTCATAAAGGTTTGGAATGAAATAGTATTTTCATTTTTGGATGAATTTGTATCATAATGTTCGCGGCGCCACCTAGTGACTCAAACACGCACTTCGACTCATCTGAATCACTGAATCACTTTTCAGCCACCTTTGACCTCTTAAACAGGTGCAATGTATTACGTTTCTCAAAATTACCTCAAAGTAGCCTGCAGTGTCAGTACTATAGTATTTACATGGCATTCAAAACAAATTCAACGTAATTGGAATGGGAATCAATGTCTTTACCTGCAGACACAGTGAATCGTTCATTTTCGAACTTCATGGCTGGCAACCGATGAGATGATTGTCGAGGTTTGAGTCACTGGATTGCAATGAAATATTGTCTTTTTTTGTGTTCTCTGTTTGGGATTGTACTACTAAGTGAGAAACGCTGTCCGAATGATTCAAACTGAATCGCGATGCGCGAACCGATTCAGGCGGTTCTGTCGTCACTTCGGAAATGAACATAAGATAATTAGCTTCAAATTTCCCATACAATGCAATCAATCAGTCGTTTATTTCAACTGTTTTATTTACAATAGACAAAAATACAAACATATAACATAAAAAATAAAATACAATACATCTTAACGCTGATTTGTGCGATTGCCTGATCCACCGAACCGACTCACAAGATTCAATCGAGCCAAGAAACTGCATCCAGTGTCTGCAAATTAACACCGTTCACAAACATTTCAACTTTATACTCGTGTTTATTCATCAGAATCTCTGCAGCAGACCCGAAGAGGCAGAAAATGGTTTGATGCTTTGTCTTTGTCTCTTTAAAGCTTTAATTTATTGCTGAACTGAATCTTTATGCACAATTGTCACTGAATTGCAGTGAAGTCTAGATCAGACAGAAACATCAACATACATGAAGATTAAAATTCACCCCATACAAAAGATGTATACTGGAAAAAAAAGATTTTATGAATATTTTTTCAGTTCAAATATTTAAACATTCTTAAAATCAAGACTTAATTGTGAAGCATTAAATGTCATGTTTTCTGCTAAATGTTTCAAAGTGAAGTGAGTTTTTCCTTAAAACAAGAACAAATATCTGCCAATGGGCTCGAAGGAGAAACGAGATTGTTCTCCTGACCACGTGAGCAGATGTGTTTGACTTGTTTCAAACTTTATTTTGATACATTTTGCAGAAAACAATATTTCTCAAGTAATTGTGTCTTGTTTTAAGGATGTTTAGATGCTGGAAACAAGACAGAAATATTGAGGAAGAACGTTTCTGCAGTGCAGTGAAACATCTGGACACTTCTTTAAAAAGCTTTGTTTTTAAAACCATTCTTATGCATATCTTTATGAACCTGAAACGCATTGCAGTGTAATAGTGAATGCATCAGCTCCACAGAGAAGGAGAAGCATGCCATGATCCCATGATGCATCTCTTCTTTAAAAAAAAAAAGCAGCTCAAATAGAAGAGAGTTTTGGTGAAAACCAAGGCCTGAAAATATCTTAAATCAGTCTTAGACTCATGAAGCATGTTCCTGCTCACTGTTGCATGAACTACAATAACTCTGGCTCAGTGTGTGTGTGTGTCTGGTGTTCCAGTACAACATTCTTACATTATCTCAGAAGCTCCGCGCTGTTAAAGTCTCTCAGAGCACCAGGGTGGTGACGTGGCGCAGCAGTGCAGGATGGGAAGCGGCTGGCACGCGCGCGGCCTCAGAGTTCGATCCGCTGGGTCGGTGTCGCGCACTCTTCTGATGCGCGCGCAGGCCGGCCAGCTGCGAGTACGCGCTCTGGCAGACGGTGCACTTGTACGGGCGCTCGCCGGTGTGCAGACGCACGTGGTTGCGCAGCGTGGAGGACTGGCTGAAGCGACGGCTGCAGAAGCGGCACACGAAGGGCTTGTCCAGGGTGTGGATGCGCATGTGCGAGCGCAGGTTACTGCGGGAGTTAAAGCCGCGGTGACAGATGACGCAGCGCATGCGACACGAGGAGGAAGAGGAGCACAGCGAGGAAGATGCGGCGTCACACACCTGAGGCTCGTCTGCTGTGGAGGAAAATGAAAACGGATCAGTCTTTGACTCCGAGGGAGACACATAAATTACTTTAATAAAACTTTAATAAACTTTAATAAAATAAACATGCTGTTTCAGCTGATACAGAAAAGTTCATTTATTAAACAGTTCCTAGAAAGTGTCAGTGAAAACTGTCAGAAAATGTTTTGTTAAACCCTCGGGAAATTGGAGTGAATGTTGTTTTAATGTTATATGTGTTCAAATATAATGTTAATTTGCGTCGTTTAAAACTAAAACCTTTATTCAAAAAACACTAGTTAAAATAAAAATAAACATGAACTGAAATAAAATAATTATTTTTTTTCATATAGATTTAAACTGAATGTAAATAAATACATAAAATGTTTAAAAAAAAAATTCAGCAAAAGTTTTTGTTTAGTTTGAGCTGAAGTAGTAAAATAACTAAAACTAAAACCTATAAAAACTACACAGACACATTTAATGAAAAAAAGACTAAAACAACATATTTAAGAAAAATATTTTAACAAAAGTGACAAAAGTATAAAATAACCATATTAAATATTTACTTAATGAATAATGATGCTAAAATAACTGGTCTGAGTGAAGTTTTAAAAGCCTGATCTGTGTGGTTTTAATATGCAAAAAAAAAAAAAAATGTTTAAATCTAATTTAAACATAAAAAATTAAAGAGGGTCATAAAATCTTTTTATTTTAATCTTTTATTTTATTTTTTCATCATTTTTTCTTAGAAGAGCAAATTGCTTAAATTAAGTTTGACTAGTTTAAGATTTAAACTTTAGTTCATGTTAGATACTATTTTATCTTGTGTATCCTCACAAAAACATTATTTGTCTTTTATATGAGGTATGACTTATAAAGCATGACATGAAAGTGTGTAAAATATTAGCCATAAGGATAAATATTGTTCTTATGGGATGTCAAATGTGGACAGCAATCCCATGATGCACCAGCAGAGGGCACACGTCTCTCACAGATCCTTCCTCAAGCTCTTTAAACTCAGACTGATAAAGTAATAAAGCTTCAGAATCTGTGTGATGTTCATCAGTGTTAAGCTGCAGGTGAACACATACCGCTCCTCTTCTTTTGGGGCTCCTCCTCTGCGCCCGGAACGCCGGGAATACCCAGGAAAGTGTTGTGGGAACTCCCATACCAAACCAGCAGCTCCTGCTCCGGAGGAATACTCTGGAAACACAATTTTACATCAACATTGACATTTGCTGCATTTTGCTGGATTACATTCAACATTGTAATTTCTGTATCATCAGTCGCAAACATTATGGGAACGTTACTTTTTAAATGTTCTCTGAACCATCTACAACAGTAACATTTAAAAACATTCAAATATTTCAGAAGAACCTTCCATTAACTATGTACATAAAGTGAAGAATGTTTTTATGATAATGGTTTGAGAAAAATATTAAAGACTAGACGACTCTGAATCAACTGTTCTGTTTGTGTTAACAAAATTAACATCAACAATTGTGAAAAATCTGAATCCATAATATTAATTTCAGTTTTTTTCATAAATAAAATTCCCTGTGCATCAATTTCAGAAAGTTACACACAGATCTTTAGAGGATACAAATGTGTCAAAAAAAAAGTCATTAAAAATTATATATTCATATTTTTTACAGCTGACAGTTTTTTTTTTTATCATCATCCATCCTTATCATAACTACCAAAAATGATTTAATTGTCAGGATTTTAACCCTTTAAATGCCAGTTTGTTTACAAAATGTAGAATGATAAAATATACATATATATATTAATTGACATTTTTTTTCATAATTTGATGTAATTGTGAAAATTAAATAAAATGGTTTACTGTACGCTACAGAAAATGGATTAACCAAACCTCCAGAGATCATAGTAAATATTTTCATTTATTAGAGGTTACATTATTTTGCAACCGTGTTTGATCTGAGTCTGATACTAGAACTAGAAACCAAACACACACATACACACACACACACACACACACACACACACACACACACAACTATTTTATTGTACCTAGAGTGAGATATGTTTAAATGCGAGTGAAATATTAAAATTCCAATACAAATTATTTTATGTTGTTTGCATTAACACAGATAAAATCATAAAAACACACACAAAACAAAGGACAATATTTCTTCCTAATTCTATGAAATTGTCTTTCTTTTATGTTTTAAAAAATAAAAATATGCTTTCTATCTATATTAAATTGCTTCTGATTTTGAGTCTTGGAGCCACTGATGGTCACTTGAGTCCAGCAGGAGCTGCTTTACCTCCAGAGCTCTGTAGAAGATGCTGGAGCCCATCTGAAGCACCTCCAGGTTCTGCTCCTGCTCGTTGCGAGCACACCTGATGTACGTCATCCAGCTGCGCTGATCCTCCTGACTGGCATCGATGAAGCAGCGCACTGTGCCATCCTCGTTAAACACCTGAACACACACACACACACATCTCTCTATTAAACCGCTTCATCTGAAGCAGTCCCATGCTGAGTAACACACACACACACACACACCTCCCACATGAGGTTATTGTTCTTCCTCAGGTCCACGTGCTCAGGGGACACCAGCCTCCCGGAGAACGGCCCCATCTCGGTCCCAGCTTTGATCCAGGTCTTGGAGAAGATCCCCAAACCTTCTCCAGGGACGGAGCTGTGAGCGATGATGACCTCGCTGGGCAGGACCAGACTGGACAGCTTCTGCACCTCTGCATCACAATCAACACAAATACAGCTTCTTCACTGGCGTCCATCAGGCTCTCCTCTGCACAAACGCTTCTTTAGATTATGATTTCCACACTAAGAAAGAAATGGTTCTTCTATTGCATCACTGTGGAAACCCTGTTTCAGAACAATAACATGCTAATAATATATAAATATATATAACAATCATCAGGTTGTATCTGACATTACTGCTCACTGGAAAACATTATTAGTGGTTGCAATCAATTTATATTAGTTGCATTTATATAAATACAAATTTTCTGAAAGTGAGTCAACTAAATGTATTTAAATGTACGCTACCTAAAATGAATTTATTGCATCCACTTAAAAAAAAAGTAGGCTATATTTTTATATTTTTTAGCGATGAGCATTAAAATGCGATATAAGATAAATGTCTATTATATTAATATACACATCAAATCATAACAAGCAATATTAACATACAACATTATATTGTTTTCACAGACTTGTAAAAATATAAAGAAGCTTTTTGATTTGAACTTTAATCGTTTGTAAACTAATTTTATTTTGGTAATATTGCTTGTTAGCTGCTGTTCATTTAACATTTAATATAATACGAGCCTTTTTAAATCATTTCAAAGAACGAATCCCAGTTTCGATCATTTCATTCGTTTTATTAATTTCATAAAAGTGTCTCACGAATGAAACGAGATTTTGTTATTATTATCTCGGTCACGAAATACGACTCTGTGTGACCGGATTAATGCGTGAAACTGTAAAAGCGCGAAGAAAGACGCTCGTCAGAATGAAAGAATCGCTAAAGAGACGTGAAGAACTCATTCAACATTTATTATCCTTTCTGCGCGTTTGTAACAATAAATGTGAGAGAATGAAGAAGATCGAGAATGAGAATGAGGAGAGAGAGAGAAGTTGACGGTGTGTTACCGGACAGAACCGGAGAGGACAGGGATCTCTTCTGTGGTCAAACACGGCTTCAGTGGAGCAGAAGAGAGGGGATGAATGCTGGAGAACTGCATCCCTGAAGACATTCCCAGCACAGTTTATTCCCACTGACAGAGAAACCAATCCAGCGCTTCTCCCACTTTTCCCGGGAATTATGCGCGATCAGTAATGAAATCATTTTTTATTTGATGCAATAAAATAAAGTAAAAAAATAAATCACCAAATATAGGTACAAAATCGAAATAAAACGCGAAAACCAATAAAACGCGTTTTTTTTTTCTTCGCGAATTTACAAAGCGATGTGTCCGATTATTTTAATTTATTTACATCGCTTTTTATCACAACAAAACCAATAATCCAACATTTACAAATAGATAACATTTCCTTCTCTGCACTTGAAATCTAACAATTCGAATATCATGAAAAAACATATTAAAACCCCTTCTTTAACGCTTTTAACTTAATCCCAAACTTAAAGCTCGCTTGTAAAGATCGATCAGCAACACTTTAAATGTATCGATGATACCATTAATATTTGATCTTTAGGTTAAAACTTCAGAAAACATAAACATCGATAGGATATTTCACAACTAGTGTAATGTCGGGTAAACTGGGTCGCTTTGCCATTGAGAAGACTGTGTCCCAATGATCTGCTCTTCAGCTGATGATCTGTGATTAGATCAGTGGTGTTCTCCTGACAGTGATGTGAGGTTCTAGATCAGTAGATCAGTGGTGTTCTCCTGACAGTGATGTGAGGTTCTAGATCAGTAGATCAGTGATGTTTACCTCCAGTGAAGGACTGCGCCAGAGCCTCGGCGGTGAACGCGGTCCTCTGCTGCTCCTCGCACGGATTCCTCCATCGACCGTACAGGAAACTGTGCAGGATATCAGAGGTGATGATCTCACACAGCTGAGACCGGAACCGGGCCTTCAGCGCGAGCGCCTGTGCGGGCAGAACCGACCCCATGTGTGCGGGACTCTGATGCGCTCCCCCCGGTGCAGCTCCACTTATAACAGCCGGGGACTCTGAGCCTCTGATGAGTTATTAATGACCCCGACACACCCACACACACACTCACTCACTCACACACACACACACACACACACACACACACACACACACACACACACACACACACACACACACACTCACACACACACATGTTTGTTTTTGTGTAAAGTGTGTTCATCCCATAGGTGTAATGGTTTTTATTCTGTAGAAACTGTATATTCTATGGCCCTTCACCAACCCTACACCTAACCCTAACCCTCACAGGAAACTTTGTGCATTTTTACTTTCTCAAAAAAACTCATTCTGTATGATTTATAAGTGTTTTGAAAAATGGGGACATGGGTTATGTCCTCATAAGAACCCTCTCCTTGTAATACCTGTGTCATACCCATGTCATTATACAGAGTTGTGTCCTGATATGATACAAAAACAAGAGCACACGCACACACACACACACACACACACTCACACACACACTCACACTCACACACACACACTCACACACACACAAACACTCACACACACACACACACACACACACACAAACACTCTCACACACACACACACACACACACACTCACACACACACACACATTCTTTATGCAACAGCCGCTCCACGCCTTATAGAGTAAGACACACATCCAGTGAGAAGCTCTGTCTTTGTGAGGAGAGAGAGACACAGACTGAGAGAGAGAGAGAGAGAGAGATAATCTCTCATAAGTGGCTCAACACCTGTACAGAGGCTATTAACACATCACAGCCTGCAATTATTCTCACATTTAACCAGCTGTTATTAACCTCAACACACACAGTCTCTCATGACATACAATTATTCTGCATTTCACTCACTTTCTCTTCACTTTTTTTTGTTGTTGTTGTCTAAATATATAATTATTTGAAAGTGTCATTTAAGTTTACAATGGGCAACGAGTAAAATGTGCTTAAATATAAAGGCTATATTTACAGTGTCATAATGTCAATATGTAATTCAGCGAGTAATCTAAGAATATTCAAAAAGTGTAATCTAGTTTTATGCATATGCATTTATACAGTATATAGAATCTGAAATTGATATACTTTAATATTATGCATACATGTATTTATTTTATGCATTAACGCATATACATTTATACTAAATGTTATGATATAAACGTTTTAAATCACACACACACATTTTAGTTTATCATTTTTTAAATAATAATCTAAGAACGTTTAAAAAGTGTAATTTTATGGAAATGCATTCATAGAATATGAAATGTGTATGTTATATAATAAAACTAAAAATATGAAATCTATACAATATACAAAATCTAACAAAAATTAACTAAATTAAAATATATATAATCTGAAATTCATATACGAAGTTTATATATTCTGTCAGTTTTATATTTTAATGCATATGCATTGATACCATGTCAAATAATTAAGAATATATAACAATAATATTTTATGCATATGCATTCATTCTACAATACATATATGATAAACATATTTTCAGAATATTTAAGAATAAGTAATTTAATATTATACTTTATAAATGCATATGCATTATTCATACTAAATATATAATGTAAATGTTCAATAGCTTTCTTTGTGTCTGTACAGAAACTGGTGTTGTCTCATTGCAAATTTGTGACTCATTATATTATGTGCCAAGTATTTTTCTCTTGAGCTGATTTAGTGCATTATTCTTTTGAAACGCACACACACTCCCTCGCTCACACACACTCTTTCTCCCTCGCTCACAAAAACACACTCTCTCTCTCTCTCTCTCTCAAACACACACACTCACCCTCTCACACACTCACTCTCGCTCACACACACACACTCACTCACATTCTCTCTCACACACACACACTCACTCTCTCTCCCTCCCTCTCTTGCTCAAACACACACTCACTCCCACTCTCTCTCCCTCACACACACTCCCTCTCTCGCTCGCTCACTCTCACACACACACTCGCTCACAAACACACTCACTCTCACACACACACTCACTCCCTCTCTCTTCCTCGCTCACAAACACACTCAATCTCACACACATACTCGCTCACACACACACACACACACTCCCTCTCTCTCCCTCAATCACAAACACACTCACTCACACACACACACACTCCCGCTCTCTCTCACACACACACTATCTCTCCCTCTCTCGCTCACGTTCACACACACACTCTTTCTCCCTCTCTCTCTCCCTCACTCACACACACACACACACACACTATCTCTCTTGCTTGCTCTCACACACACACTCTCTCTCTCGTTCGCTCTCACACACACACTCTCTCTCTCGCTCGCTCTCACACACACACTCTCTCTCTCGCTCTTTCTCACACACACACACAGCTTCCACTCCCTGTAGTCGAGTGTGTTATCAGCAGCTCTGGACGCCTGAGGGCAGGAGAAAGGAAACTCATCTGTGTTTAAAAATCCATTTAGACCAATGAATCCTCTCACAAACCACCTTCACTAAACACACACACACACACACACCACAACACATTCAATTAATCCAGCCACCGAACCAGACGCATCACAAGACAAAAGATGAAACAAATCCAGCATTAAGATGATTTTAACTCAAACAGTCTATAATCCAGAATAACACTTCCTCCGGTGAAAGATCTCTCACAGATTAGTTTAGATCTGTTTAAACACTGCTTGATCTGTGCAGATTTCTCTCCTGATTCAGACCATTGCTATTGAGCTTCAAATTTGCTTTTTTTTTTCGTTTGAGCCCATGTGAAAGAGTAGCATAATTTACATATGATTTACAGATTATTTTAATAAATATCAAACACTTAATTCAATTGTGCATTATAGCTGACACCTACATGAACAATTACAGTTGTTTTTATGACTCTAAGCAGGGGCGGATCTACCGGGGTGGCATAGGGTGGCAGATGCCACCCTAAAAAAAAAAGCCTTGCCACCCCTGCTGCCACCCCAGTTGGCAGCAACAAACTAAAGGTTATGGCCAATTTTAATATTTACGAGCGCAAATCTTTTGTGATTCGTGATCCCGCTCCGAACTCCCGAACTGACTCAAATGATTCGCGAAACCGATTTGAACTCTCGAATTGATTCAAATGATCCGCGAAGCCGCTCCGAACTCTCGAACTGATTCAAATGATTCGCGATCCCGCTCCGAACTCCCAAACTGACTCAAATGATTCGCGATCCCCATAACTGACTCAAATGATTCGCGAACCCTTTCCGAACTCCCAAACTGATTCAAATGGTTTGCGATCCCCAGACTGACTCAAATGATTCGCTAACCCGCTTTGAACTCTCGAATTGACTCAAATGATTCGCGAACACGCTTTGAACTCTTGAATTGATTCAAATTATCCGCGAAGCCGCTCCGAACTCTCGAACTGATTCAAATGATTCGCGATCCCCATAACTGACTCAAATGATTCGCGAACCCGCTCCGAACTCCCGAACTGATTCAAATGGTTTGCGATCCCCAGACTGACTCAAATGATTCGGCAAGCCGCTTTGAACTCTCGAATTGACTCAAATGATTCGCGAACACGCTTTGAACTCTTGAATTGATTCAAATTATCCGCGATCCCGCTCCGAACTCCCAAACTGACTCAAATGATTCGCGAACCCGCTTTGAACTCTCGAACTGATTCAAATGATTTGCGATCCCCAAACTATAATTTACAAAGTATATATACTGTAATATTTTTGTTGTTGTTGTTGCTATAAAAACAGACTTACGCCATCAATAGCCTTTAAAATGGCTTAAAATGCATTATATAAAAAATAATAATGAGGCAATAATGATTGGTTAATAATAACACTGTTAAAATACATAATGTAGGCAAATACAAAATAAACAATGTTATGTACATGTTATTACAAATGTCATGTGATTGCTGCTGTTACACTTACAGGACGATCAAATCCTTGTTTAGGATACTGACCAAACATTTCATTCAAATATTCACTTCATCTTTCATTTTTGGCCACCTTTTTGCTATAGATGACACAGCCTTTATAATTTCTTCAACAAAAAATGTGCATATCACAACCCTTACAAAAATAAACCATGGTTTTATCATAGTAAAACTGCTTAATTTCCTTTTGCATGATT
The DNA here is from genome assembly GCF_023724105.1 of Carassius gibelio. NCBI lineage: Eukaryota > Metazoa > Chordata > Actinopteri > Cypriniformes > Cyprinidae > Carassius > Carassius gibelio. The sequence continues at coordinate 39,539,360 of NC_068375.1, read as the reverse complement.
TCTGAATGCTTGAGACTATAAAATAAATAAGATTCATAATAAAGTTATAGCCACAGGTAAATGTCGAGAGCTACAATTGTGATTTGTAAATAATACAATTTATTCATTTAGTTTTTTATTTGATTAAAGTTCTTATTTCACCCCTATACCAGGTGTTTTTTTTCCATCATCATATTTTAGGAAGGGGGGCACAACAATAAATCCTTCTTAGGGCACACATTTGGCCAGCAGCGGCCCTGAAGGTGTTGTTCTACACGTCTCTGGGAATGTGTGTTCTACTACTACACACACACACACACACACACACACACACACACACACACACTGAAGCACGCGTGGTGTTTTCAGCTCTTCACTAACACATGATGTAGGCTACACATGTGCACGTCAGCGCGCTTATGAGAAGATTTCACTGTTTCAAATGCAAGACACTGTATGATATTAAGTTTGTAAATTATAGCCTTTGTCCTTTTGTAGTGTGCACATATATTTATCATCAATCTGTGATAACTGTGACTAAACTCAGTATATATACATCTGCCATATGTTGCCACCCCTCCAAAATTCCTGCCCCCTTCTCGCCACCCCATCAATATTTTTCTAGATCCGCCCCTGACTATAAGTCATTCTCCTCAAATGCTACTGACTTTAGAAAAGTGTATACCAATATCACATGTAACTTTAGAGATGGTCCCTAAATTGAATACTCGTCCAACGTCAAGCCAACTTTATGTCAGTTTTTTTTTTTTCTCTCTTCGATGAATTGGATTCAATCAATCAATTATGAACATTCAGCCGCAAACATGAGGTGCGAGCAATCGCGAGCGCGGGAGAATGGAGGACGGTTTTTTTTTTTTTGAGAAACTGGGATGGTGCCCCCTCTGGGAGTTGGTGCCCTAGGCAGATTGAGTCAGTTCGGCAGTTCGGAGCGGGATCGCGAATCATTTGAGTCAGTTTAGGAATTCGGAGCGGGTTCGCGAATCATTTGAGTCAGTTTGGGGATCGCGAATCATTTGAATCAGTTCGGGAGTTCGGAGCGGGTTCGCGAATCATTTGAGTCAGTTCGGAGCGGGATCACGAATCATGAAAGATTCGCGCTCGTAAATTTTTAAATTGGCCATAACCTTTAATTCGCAGGGGTGGCAAGGCTTTCTTTTAGGGTGCCATTTACCCTATGTCACCCCAGTAGATCCGCCCCTGCAGCAGAGGCTTTTTCACTGGAGGAAGTGTTATTATAGATTATAGACTCTATGTGTTTGAGTTAAAATCATCTTAATGCTGGATGTGTTTCATCTTTTGTCTTCTCCAGATGTTCACTGATGGACTGGAGTGCTGTGGATTATTGGGATGTTTTATCAGACTCTCATTCTGACGGCACCCATTCACTGCAGAGCATCCATTGATGAGACACTGATGCAGTGCTACATTTCTACAAACCTGATGAAGAAACAAACTCATCCTGATCTGTGATGAACTATGTTCATTTTTTGGTGAACTATTGTAGACTATAAATATTACACATTTTACCAACATGTGAATTGCTTTCAGCCATCAGATATTATAAAAGCAGCAAGAGAACGATTACAGCCAAAAACCTGTAAGAAACGAGCAAAGAAAAGCACCAAAAAGTCATAGTCTTTCAATCATTTTAATACATGGTTACCTGTACACATGAGGAAGAAAGAAACACTAAAATTAAACATTTTGAAATTATAATATCCCTTTTCATTAAGCAATGAAGTTAATACTAGATCAATTTGTAACTAATCAATCATACATATATTAGATCACACAGAGTAGAAAGCAAAATCTGAATTAAAAAGTGAGGGATCGGGACTGTACAGTGTGTACTGATGGAGGGAGAGACCGGCGGGATCAAAGAAGACGAGAACGTTTGATCTTCCAATACTCCGAATATAAAAAACTACAAGTAATTAATACACAGGTAGGCTCTCCGAGGCTTAGCAGTCTTGAACGCTTTAAAGTCGAAGTTTACAGAACTACACACACATAAAACTTCTCATCCGTCAGCAAGATGCAACATCAAATTTCAAATTACACATTCACAATCTTTGACAAATTTCAGTATGAAAACAACAGAAAAACAGGGACCGTTTTCCTGTAAAAATGCAGGACAAAAAAGTCTTTGATTTAATTATATATATATTTTTAAATAAAGTATTTAGTCAAGTATCTGAGCATACATACATAGTTTTACAAGAGAGCAAAGGCAAAAAAACCACCTCACGATACGCTTTTCCCGCCAAATCACCGTAATAAAAAATTATCCGTTACATTTGCATACGACTACAAAAAACTACAAGTTAAACGTCTGTCAAAATATTAGAGAAATCCATCTTTGTTTCAAAAAAAAAAAAAATGAAATAAGATATTGCACCTTTTTTAAACCAGAGTACAATAAAATGACAATGAAAACAATACAAAGCACATGAGGAATTACATCATCGGCGGCGTTGCGTTTCTCGTGTAACAAAAGCATATATTTCTGTAACAAAAACATCACAGTTTTTCATCGCACTGAATTAAAACGCTTTATGTAGAAGGAAAACAAAAAAAGAAAACATTTTGTACACATTCTTAAAACATTTCACGACAAAACGATAACAATTCAAGACTGCTAAGCCCTCGATCATTTTATTGCAACAGAACTAGAAAAATAAGAGATTATATTGCGCGATCGATGAAACGCCGCGACCCCGGGGTTCATTTTGGCGATACACATCTATATATATATATCGTAGAATTAAAAAGGAAGAATAGAAAACAAACCAACTCTGAAACGGTCCAAAAGGGATCCCGGAAATCGCCCGTGTGAATAATGGTGTACACAAGTATTTAGTAACAATTTGATGTCCTGATTTAGAAATAGTTCTCTTTTTAAATCATATAAGTCATTCTACAGCTAGTGTTTCTCACTAAGAAAAAAAGTAAAAGTCTTCAAGGCGTTGCAAATCTAGAAACCTCTGTTACAAAAGGTCTGTTTCCTCCTCGCAGTGATTCAAAAATCTTCAACTAAAGGGTGTGCAGTCGCCCGCTTTAATGATCCTGCGGCGGCAGAGGAGAAAACACAGCGTCAGGGTCCACACACACTCCATACACGCTACTCTTTCTGAATAATGAGCTCACCCAGGCTACAATAATTAATCAAAAATACAGTAAAAATGTGAAATATTATTCTAATCTAAAACAGCTGTTTTCTGTGTGAATCTGTGTTAAAGCGTAATTTATTTCTGTGATGCTCCGCTGTATTTTCAGCATCATTCCTCCAGTCTTCAGTGTCACAATTTTACTTGCAATTTTACTGTATTTTTTTACAGTACTATTTTATTTTGATCAAATAAGAGCAGAAGAGGCTTCTTTTGAAAGCATCTTAACTCTTCTTGCAGTAGTGTATGTTGATAATATAATGTGATAAATGCTGTGTTGGTGTAGTGTGTTTATTACCGGGAGGCCGGGAGCCTGAGTCTGTCCCTGGCCGTAATACGCCCCCTGCTGTCTGTAATACTCCACCCAGGCGGCGCTATAGTCTGGAGGAGAGCTCTGCTGAGACCCGGGACCGGCGGCCTGAGCTGCGCACACACACACACACACACACACACGGGATGAGAACACTGAAGCACAGCTGGTTGGACTGACATCAGCAGGACAGACGCGCTCTTACTCTGTTTCTTGTAATACTCCTCCCATGCTTTGTTGTAGTCGGAGCCGCTGCTCTGGCCTTGGTTCTGCTGACCTGCACAGACCAGACACACAAACTCAGTCTCGGTTTGATTCAGGGACATCAGCTGCTTGATTAATCAGAACAAAACCCAAATCATGCGGCTAATTCAATAGATGCATGCACATTGAGTGTAGCGCGGCACTGTGTTCATTTACACACGAGCAGCTCATGATCGCGTGTTTTCAGCATCTCGGTTCACAATAATTGATCCACATGAACTACATCTACTCGGAGTTTGAGTTTCTTTAATGTACATTTGGAAACAAACCATCTTCACAAACTTATAATGAGAAGCACTCGTCAACAAGTGTAGCTTTAAACTGCGTCAAAATAAAAGTTCGCTCAACTCAAAAGTTCACTCGCCCAACAGATTTGTTCACATCAGTGACTCTTTATGAGTGAGTCATTGAATCATTGACTCACTCGATTAGTTCAGTGAGTCAATGTTTAAAAATCAAGAATTTTTCTGCAAAGATTAAAGAGTATTACATGATATTTAGATATGTAATTTTAGATGGGTCAAATAATGTATATTAATGTAACCTGCTCTTGTAATTTGATGTTCAAATGTGTCCTCCGCAAAGAGAATGCATGATGACAGTGAATTATCTTATTTTATTTATCCCTTATTTGTAAAGGGTTTGAATGTTGGAGATACTCTGTAAAAATTATTTATTTATTTTTTATTAAGAAATGAGAACAGCCTCTAATATTAGTGCTGAATTTAACAGATATAAATGTAAAATAAAATTATGCATTATTATAATCATCTTATATTTTTAACCGATTTTTTAAAATCCCAATTGCAATTTTCTAAATAAATTCAAATACATAAAAAAATTCAGGGTCTTTGGATAAAAGTCTAAACTTATGGTAAATAAACCTGCAACAAGCAATGAATCTTATGTTAAGGGTTAAAGGAAAGTCCATAAATTAACAAAGAAAGGTGCTTCCAGCATACAGTACTTCTTAGATTTAGGAAAATTTTTACAAAGACTTTTACTGTTATAACACTGTGAATGTCAGGTCACTTCCTGTTGGGCATCGGAGGCTTTTAACAGAACGAGTAATGTAAGACAACAACAGTATTCCAGTCCATCCACAAAAGTGTGGCAGAGAATAATCCATCAGATCTGGATAACTGTTTCAGAGGCACTTGCCTAGCTTTTTATAATACTGCTCCCACGCTTTGGAATAGTCCATCTGGCCGCTCTGGGATCCATTGTGACCTGAAAAGAGCAGAACGAGGTGAATCTACAGGCAAGTGCTGTTCCTCAGAAGAATCAGTGATGTTCACGAGCTGAGTGAGTCTTACTGGGGTCCTGCTGGCTCTGAGGCTGCCAGGTTTGGTACGTGGTTCCCCATCCTCCAGTCATGAACGTCTGCGGACCACTGACACACACACACACACACACACACACATCATTACAATCACCCCACACACCATCCACCCGCTCACCATTCATCTGAACATTTCTGATCACAAACTAGAGAAGTGTGAGAGGTTCGGCACATCGAATTTCAATTAATTTCACTAAGTGCTGAGGAATTACCCCCCAAAAAACATTTAAAGTCAATAATGGGTTGAATGAGAAAAGACTTCTCAATGAGCGAGTCATTGAATCACTAGCTCAACTGATCTGATCAAATCACTGACTCTTTATGAATGAGTCATTGAATCATTGACTCACTCGATTAGTTTAGTAACATGGATTAATTCAGAAATGAATCACCGCTGTTCAGAGATGCTGATTTGATCGGAGCTATTTTAGGAGCAGAAAGAGACAATGTTGTGTCTAGAATGAAACAATACTAACTTCTTGTTTAACTATTAAATCACTATCACATTAGCAATCGTGCACATCACATCAAATTAATGCATTAAATTGCCCTACAAATCTTAGTTTTGAGATACGCCGAATAAGCGTCATGCTGGAGGGAAAGTATATCGTGCTTTACTCCCAGACTCGAAATAAGCTGAAAGTGGAGAGGAAATAAAGTAAGGAAGGACTCACTTCTGATGAGGAGTCGCCGGTCCCTGGGCGAAAGGACTGAGACCAAAACTGCTGCTTCCTCCCATCCCAGGCGCCTGCATGAGGAGGAAACACTTACTACAAGATATTTACAATCATACACAACATTCTAAATCAACTCTGTGCTGTTCTTTTGATCTTTCTGTTCGTCTGTGAATCCCTGAAAAATGTATCTAACTCAGTTTCCACAGAAATATTGTGCAGCACAACTGTTTTCAACATTAATAATAATCAGAAATGTTTCTTGAGCAGTAAATCATCATATTATTCTGATTTCTGAAGATCATGTGACACTGAAGACTGGAGGAATGATGCTGAAAATACAGCGGAGCATCACAGAAATACATTATACTTTAACACAGATTGACACAGAAAACAGATGATTTCGATTTTAATATTATTTCACAATTTTTAAGAGTATTTTTGATCAAATAAATGCAAACTCGGTGAGGAGAAGAGACTTCTTCCTTCATCTTATTCCAAACTGTGCAAACGAAGCGTGAGACGCTGATCTCACCCCGATCTTCTCGTCGATCAGCTGTCTGGCCATCTCCATCTGCTGCGGAGATCCACGGATGGAGAAGATCCGCACGTTGGGATCGGTGTTGGGAGGAGGATTTCTCTGCAGCTCCACATGAGCTCCGGACTGCTGGTTGATGCTCTTTATAGTCTCTCCACCTGAGCAGAACACACCAGCACAACCCATTTATAGATATATTCAGTATATATATCTCAGTATATAACCCTAAACACAGGGTTCACAGAAGGACTGCTTCAGTTAAAGCCATTGCAATCCATTATGTTTAATGAAACCCCTTCTGTACTCTTGCTCGTGAAATTTGGCATTGCAGGACCTTCTTTTGAAATGAACAGTTGTGATGTTCCTTATAGAGTTGTTTTAATAAAAGCTGAATGCAGAGGAAGTCCTCACCTTTCCCGATCACAAGGCCGCACTTATCAGCTGGTATTGTGTAGGTCACTTCCTGTAGGCCTCCAGGAGATCCCATGTTCCAGTCACCACGACCTCTGCCACGACCTCTGGGTCCAACCGGCCCTCCGAACCCATCGCGCTCCTGAACACAACACACACAACACACGATCAGGGCTCTCCAACGTCTCAGTATATAACCTTATTCATTACTTGATGAACACTGAGACACATGGTGACTGTCTTCATGAATGAGTCACTGAATCACTGACTCACTTGATTCATTCAAACGACAGATTCATTCAGAAACAAAGTGAACAACTCTTTTATGAATAGGTCACTGAATCACTGACTCACTTGATTCATTCAAACAACAGATTCATTCAGAAACAAAGTGAACAACTCTTTTATGAATAGGTCACTGAATCACTGACTCACCTGATTCATTCAAATGGCAGATTCATTTAATAACAAAGCAAGTGGCTGTCTTAATGAATGAGTCACTGAATCACTGACTCACTTCATTCATTCAAACGGCAGATTCATTCAGAAACAAAGTGAGTGACTGTCTTCATGAATGAGTCACTGAATCACTGACTCATACGATTTGTTCAAAACATGGTGAAACAGATGCTCAACACTTCTGCTGTGGCTCTTTGAATGGAAATGGACAATACTGTGTCTAAACTACATCATATTTAACTCTGTCACTCATCAGTTGAGGATGACGCTCGAGACGCACCTGTGCCGTCTGCACCAGATCATTGATGAGGTGAACCGCGTGCTGACAGCGGTCCGGCTGACCCATGACCTGAGCGATCCGGTCCGGACTGATCCCGTCATCTGAAACAGACACACATCCATCCTTTGGTGAGCAGAAGAGACTTTCAGAAATACAAAACTCTTCATAATTTGTTGAAAACGGGTATTAATATTAGCCTAATATGAGTTTTTCTTTGAGATGCAGGGCTGTGCTGCATGTCATGTAAACTGACCTGGCTTAAACTGGATCCTGACTCCTGCATCGTTCTGGATCTTCTTGATCATCTCCCCGTTTCTGCCGATGACGATGCCTACGGCGAATCTGGGCACTGCCACCTGTGTGTGTGAGCAAACCAACCGTGAGCACCTGAGGACCGTCTCTAAACGGATCGGGAGCTGAACACAGTCTTACGTCGAGGCTGCTGCCCAGTCTGGAGCCGAAGTCACTGCGGCCGCTCCGGAAATCTCCCTGATCCTTGTCCCTGATGATCTCCGCCACCAGCTCCCGCGCTTGCTGTACAACACACACTCAGAGTCACACACCATGTGCAGTGCATCCGAGACCGCATCGAGGATAACACACACACACACCTGGACTTTATAAGGGTCTCCAGTGATTCTCAAGGGTTTGTCTGATCCGGTGGGCATCGGGTCGTCCTGAATCATGATCATCTTTACTCCGGTCCTCTCCTGCGGGAAAACAACGTCAAATTACAATTAAATTTAATCAAATTAATTGCACATAAGTTCTGGCTGAGACATTTTGTTCAAATGGCTGATAAATTCAGAAAAGAAGCTAATGACTCTATGAATGAGTCACTGAATCATTGACTCCCTTGAATTGTTCAAATGGATGATATTCAGAAAAGAAGCTAATGACTCTTTAAGAATGAGTCACTGAATCATTGATTCACTTGATATTGTTCAAATAGCTGATACATTCAGAAAAAAAGCTAATGACTCTTTATGAATAAGTCACTGAATCATTGACTCACCTGATTTGTTCAAACAGCCAATTCATTCAGAAGCCAAGCAAATGTCGGTCTTTGCAAATGAGTCATTGAATCACTCACTCACTCAGTTTGTTTAAATGGCTAATTCTTTTAGAAATCAAGCAATTGATTCCTTATGAACAAGTCACTGAATCACTGGCTCATTTGATTTGTTCAGAAATGAAGCAGATGACTCTCTACGATTGAGTCACTGAATCATTGACTCTGTGGATTCATAGAGTAATGAAACCCACACAACACCAGACACCAAAATATTAACTTGTGGCCAAATATTGGACCGGATGAACGCACCTGCAGCTGTTTGATGGTGTCGCCTCCCTTCCCGATGACCAGGCCCACTTTACTGGCCGGGATCAGGATCTCCTGGATAGCGCTGTTCCCGTCCATCTGAGTATGGAAGCCCGGACCGTTCCGACAGCGGTCCACGATCTGCCCCAGCAACCTCTTGGCCTGCCTGAGGAACACCACGACAGCAGAATGAGAATCTGAAAGTGCGGTGTTTGTGCTCAAGGGTTAATCGTTCTTACTCGATGCTCTCTGGGGTCCCAGTCAGGGTGCAAGGTCTGTCCATCATGCCTCCACTTTCTGAGGGTGACACCACAATTTTTTGGGGGGCATTTTTATTTATAAAATCAACAATAACCACTTAATTGTATGCATCGTATGTTAAATATGCATCTTCCAGGTGTTAAACGAGACAAACTGTAGTTCATGTGGACACGAACACTGAAGATGACGGACTGTGATCAGATCAGAACGTACCAGAAGCGATCTGGATCTTACAGTTGGACTCCAGCTGAATTCTCGTGATCTGTTCGCCGCCGCGTCCAATGACTGCACAACAAAAATAAACACACACAGAGCAATGTCGATCAGGACAAAAATGGCATGCATACTGTTTTTTTATTTTTAAGAATACATTTTTTATAAAAAATAGTCAAAAAGGAAAAAAATGGCATGCATAATTTTTTAGCATGCAACGTTTTCCAAAACGTAACAGTAAACGCTTATATTTTAGACATAAAGTCATTATGAATCTCGGAAGGACATTTTCAGTAAAAATCTGCACATCAGGGTTTTTCCTACATTTAAAATGTTTTTGCAGTCAAAAAAAAAAAAAGTTGTCTTATCTTCTCGTACAACTTGCATTCCGCACATGCAGCTGACATAACTTTAAATACACGCAAAAAACGTAAATTACTTATAAAATCATTAAACGTTAGACTGGAGGGAGGTGAAACTAGATCAGAGCACAAAGCAAGCTGTTGCTAGCTAGCTGCTAATTTATTAAGGTAAAAATTACACTATTACACCTTTTAATGCTACGTTTGTAACGCTACTTTTTAAATATGATTATACTAAAATAATAATCAGGTCTATCAAAAAATGATTTTATCTTTCTAAACTATGAAAGCCAAAAATAATTGTGAAAAAAAAAAACAGCTTTTTTTGCAAAGAGGGTCAGAAAGGATGACAGTGATCGTTTGTTCATGAATAAGATAAGAAAATTTCTAAACATTTTTACACAGCAAAGCTGCATTAGTTGTTATTTTTATAATAATTAGAGCAATAAAGCTCAAATGTCTGTGCAAAATTCATTTGAAGAATATTAGTACTTACTGAATCCAACCATCTTATCAGGCACTTTGTAGTCTTCTGTTATTATAGCCCTGAACAAATGAATAACATCATCATTACTGCTGTGCGCAGAAATGCACGCTTATTAATCTACAACTATAATGTGCAACAGCACAATATGAGAGTTTTAATTAATGAAAGCGCTCACCTTGTACCATGCACCATTGCTCCCAGCTGGCTCGCCACTTTATAGAAACAGACAAGAAAAATACACATCGTCATATTACAGTCTGGAGGAAGAAACTTCAGACCGGACAATATATAAACGTTCAAACTAAAAAGCATTTTTTTTTTTTTTTAACAATTACATTTTTCAATTTAATACATTTTAAAATGCCATGTAGTGTAATAATCAGAAGAAAACAAAAACTGAAAAAAGTTTTTCAAGGTAATTTTTTGTTAGATAAGATGCATTACTAATTTATGTAATTTTGATGAGTTTTTCTTTTTAAAGAAATAATATCCTAAACTACTTAAAGCTTTTAATAACAATTTAAGCCAGAAAAAAACAATATTCTATTGATTACTGAATTTAATATTAAAAATAATAAACTTTCAACAGATTTAAAGGTAACTGTCAGCCCAGTTTTTAACCACGATGCGTTTGAATCACAGGTTTATTCTGCTGTTTTGAAGCCGAATCAGCTTTCACTTCCTGAAACGTTTTCTGGCGTTCGCTACCTCTTTCACAAGCAGTTCAAGAACAGAAGTAGCAATCAATGGCTGGTGTGGGAAAACACTGTCAAAGGTCAAGTCCTGCATTGATTTTAACCTCAAAGCTACTTTACATTCGTCCTGTATTTGCTGTGTTACTCAGACTTAGACGAGCTGAGACAAAACTGATATTAATCATTTAGCAGACACTGGCGGTTCCTAATAATGCAGCAACATTAATAAGCACTAGGTGTGTGTTTATGTTCAAATCTGAGCTTTAACGATGCATCTCATAAATGAAGGATAAGAGGACGTACCTCCCTCATCCAGCGAGCGTTTCTGCCCTCCGTAGCCGTACAGTGAGGCATCGACGACTGGAGACGTGTTATTCAGATGCTGCATCTGCTCTCCTCCCATCTTAGCAATCTGTAAGAGATCAGAGCAAACCACGGCCTGAAACACGCGTGAAACACGCCTCGGCTGGAGCACGTCCGACACAAAATATATTTGCAAAATTAAATGTCCACATTTATTTTGGTGCTTTTGCACAGAACAAACAAAGAATTCCTATAATAAAAACACAACATTTAAGGGACAAATGCATGGAAAGACAAATCACTGGACAAGTAATTCTTCAAAATGCAAGCTTGTAAATGAAATGTCTTTAAACCAATGATAATACTGCAGATACAAAAAAAGAAATAAAGCACATTTTCCTGAGTGTGATCAAAACTTAAATATTTATTTGTAACGATGAAATATCACCATTTATAGCACTATATGCTACTGAAGCATGCCATTTTATCATTGCTCCCTAATTTCTTATTATTTTTTATTTTTTCACATTATTTCACAGAATGTATATTGAAATTGTAGGGTTCGTATTATTAAGTTTAAAAAAAAAAAACTTTTTTTTTTTTAATTATTCAAAATTAGAATTTTTATCATTTTAAACATTTTAATAATACATTTTAATAATTATAAATAAATAAAAAACCAATTTTTGCAATGCACTGTCAGAAATGCATCATGAAACTTCACGAAGCATCTTTTATTTGTAAAGTTCTTCATTCAGTTAAGGTGTATCAGTTTAGGCTTCCAGACACATTACACTAAACTAAAACATCCAAAACATGACATTTCACAAATGTAAAAAACTAATCTGAGCAATTCAGTCTCTGTGTTAAATTCTCTTCAGGCGGCGTCACTATTACACTGCTTCTGTTAAACTCAAAGCAAGAGGACATTGAGGAGAGAGAGACAGGCCCGTCTCCACCTCTTCCCTCCAGCTAAACCCTCTTTCTGGGGAATGCTGGGAAGGAATGCCAGCTATGTGAGCAGCGGGATAAGCGATCGACCCAAGGGAATGACTCCAGCGAAACACAGGAGAAGGTAAACAGCAGTCGGAGGAATTCAGACCAACATCTGGCCACTTGTTGCCCACTCGAGCTGCACTGAACAGCCTTTCCACCGCTGCTCGCACCACTGTTTACTGCGAGGAGCAAACCCAATGTAGGTCAATGCAGAGCATTAATTACCCATGATGCAACACGCACGCTGGTAAGTGCTCATCCTAACACATAACGAGAGCAGGGCAGAAGTCAGTGCAACAACGACACAGTTCACTTCTACACGCTCAAGGATTAATGCTAATTTTGAAACAGAACAGATGCATAAAAAAAGTCCCCCCCTCCCCCAATTTGTTTTTGTAAAAAAATGAAACTTTGCAAATGATTTAAGATCCTCAAAATACAAATTATATATTAAGAAAAAAAAATTTTTTTTAAGATATATAACCAATTAAATAAATGAGTTTCGCATTCGGGTCATTTTTGACCCGTGTATATTAAGTACCATTAGCGGTCAAATTATAATTAAAGTTTACTTGGCATATTACTTGTGCACAACGCACTTTTCCTTATATTAAGTCTAAAATGTGTTTTAATGTCAATTTGATAAGTATTGTATGATCTTTAAATAATAAAAGACTTTAAATGCAAACACAGCAGGGCTGTACAATTAATCAAATTTCTAATCACGATTACAATTATGGATGCCTCAAATACATAGTCGATCAAAGCCACGATTACAAAAATAAACAATGAAAGATGCCCAGTTGCATTGTTCTGTGTGATGAAGAGGTGTTTGCAGCGCTGGCTTTAACATATAAACACAAATTGGTAACTGAATGTCTTTGGGCTATATATAAATATGGCATGCAGCTTCAAACAATGGCATAAATCGGTTCAAAATAATCGTTATTAATAATCGATATTTAATAATACCACTTTAATGTACTAAAAGTACAACTGCATGATTTAATTATGTCCTTAATATAAAAAAAATGTATTTGTATGTATAGTTAGCATGAAACACATGTTTCAAATACATTTGAGTATATTTAATGAATCTGTACACCTATTGACGAACCACCGCAGCGAGAAAAACTTCACTTTTTAGTTTTAAAATGAGTTTATGCAAGTAAAATGAATTTATTCAGCTAGAAAGCTTTATTTAATATTAATGAGTAATATTAATGTTTTGTTAGAAATAAAACATGAGATTCCATACAACTGGGTTTATATTTATATGTGTGTGTGTGTGTGTGTGTGTATGTATATATATATATATATATATATATATATATAAAATCAGTTTTATGTGGTTCATGGGTAATTTGAAATTTCAAAGAGAATTAAAAAAACTGTATAAAATATAAAAAACTTTTACATTTTTAAACATTCAGTTGCTGATCAGACATTTTGGTTTTGGTTGAAAAAATATTAGATAAATATTTTGATTTTTTTTTTAAGCTTAAGCTTGTAAACTGAATTGTTTTTTTTTTTTTTTTTTACTTTTCAGAGTAATATTAACGCTGTTCTGTAAGAAACAAATAATTCAGTTTCATAATTGTGTACTGGCATTGGGCATACTGATAATTCTCAGATCATGTTTTCTTTTTTTTTCTCCATAACTATTTTTGGTTTGGTTTAATATGAGATTTCAAATGTTTTCTTGTTTTTTAATAACTAAAAAAAAGGGTGAACATACGCTCTTTAATAAGAAGTTGCTGATCAGATACAATATGGTTTTAAAATATTAAGTAAATATTAGAAGTCTTCGCATTCCGCACCCAGAACGTGAAAACATACAGATTCTGAATGCGTTATCAGGGTTAAAACATGACGGCTGTCATTGATTATGTAACGCATTCACTGCATGTCATCGCAAATCAACCATAAACGAGAGATAAAGTGCATTGTGACGGCTGATAAATCATAGAGCAACACAGGCAGTAAAACGGGACGTGAGCCCAGGACTATTTTCTTCTTCGGCAGAGCTGATAACAGCTCCCCGCTCCCAAACACGAGGAGAAGACTCCGACCCGGCCACAGGTGTGTGTCACCGCGCCTCGCTTCACGAACACACACGGGTTACCACACACATGTGACACACATCCAGCACTATAGCAGAAGACAGCGGTCTGTCGGTACAGTTTCAGGCTCTTAACGGAGTATCGATCCGTCAGGCGCCTCTTAAACTCAGGAGATTTACAATGAAGTCATTCAGAGACTACAACTCTACATCTGCATTAACATCTCAGAACACGTCTCAAATCACGTCTCGCAGATCTTTACTGTGTGTGTGACAGAGTACCACCTGCATGTTACCAATGAGTGATGATAACCCTGGAGCATTGATGCTTACAGCTCCCGTATGTTTCTTCATGTTACGACACACGCATGCACGAGTGACTCGTCTCACAGCGCCAGCTTCTGTCTGAAACACTGACACGCGTGTGTCATGACAGCTGCGTGTCGCTGCTCACTGCACAGCTCTCGTCAAACCAGAGACTCCAACAATAACGACGAGAACTAGTGTGGCATACAGCGTAAAGCTTGCAAGTTACTCTGCCTTTTACAAAGAGCTGAAGTATTCATCTGAGCAGATATACTACATGCAATACTGTATGTTAAAGTGAAAATTTGTAAATTAATATTTTAAGAGCAAATATTCTACATGCAATACTGTATGCAATGGTCAAATTAAGTGCTGACATTGACAAAAATATTAAAAGTGCTAATAAGCAGATATACTACATGCAACTATTAACATAATTGTAAAAGGAGCAATTTCACCACTACATATATTATTTCTGCTGATATGAGCACTTTTAATACTCATAATCTTTATCTCAGTAGAAATATTACATGTCATGCAGTGCTACGATGATAAAATAATGATTGTAATGATTAAAAATGTTGATATGAGCAGATATACTACATGCAGAACTGTATGTAATGGTAAAATGAGCACTTTTAATCATTATAATTGTTATTTTATCATGACATCTAGTCTCACATGTAGTAATTAACTGAGATTATGAGTGTTAAAAGTTCTCATGAGCAGATATACTACATGCAATAGTGTATGTAAAGGTAAAATAACAATGATGAGTGTTACAAGCGCTGATCTGAGCAGATGTAGTACATGCAGTGTGTCTTGTGATAGGTGTAATCTTCATCGGAGCAGATGTACTGTGTGTAGTGTTCAGATGAAGGTTGAGTGTGAAAGTGCAGTGATGTGAGCAGAAGCACAAGGCCTCTGAAGAACACACACACACACACACACACACACACACACACACACACACACACACACAGATGAAGTTCGATCCTAAAAGTGCTCCGAGCACATGATCAGCTCTGAGGATCCAGCACACGAGTGTGTGTGTGAGCTTTAACACAAGTGTCAACGTGCACTACCAACTTCACGCGACGCACGAACATTTGCGCGAAGCCTGGAGCCCGCCGCGTGCGCGCGCGCCTGTTGAAGCTAGTTTTAAGGTGTGTGTGTGTGTGTGTGTGTGTGTGTGTGACAACAACAGGTTGCAGTAGTGCTGTTTTTGGAGTTTGTGGTCGAGCGGGAAAGTTGTTGTCAGCACGATGTTGCGCTATTGTAGCGCATGTAAATTGTGTTTTACGGCAGTTGTGTTGTGGCCTTAATCTCTGTGTGTGTGTGTGTGTGCTGGAGTTTTAAAGCTCTTGCAGCACTAGCAGCTAACAGCTACACGCTCTCGCTCCGAACGCGCGCGTCAGACGCACTCCCGCTCTTCTCACGCTCGCTCGCTCGCGCGTCTAAGTTACCTGTCGCGCGCGGTGGAAAGGGTCCACGAATCCGTCCTTCATCCCGGGTTGAGCCACCGAGGCCTGTCCCTGCACCAGCTCCGCCATCATCATCGTCACACACACTCACACACACGAGCACATAAACACACACTCAGCGCACACGACCGACCCCGGAACAGGAAACGCGCGAGGAAGCAACGCGAGAGCTCAGTGAGAGCCGAGACTCCGCGAGACTTCACACACGTGGTTCTTTCACCGCGTGGCGCCAAACACTGTACATCATTACTGATTTATTAACTTATTTAATTAAGAATTGATTTTATTACTTTTTAAAGTTAACCTGACCTTACTTGACAATTAATTAAGAAATATTACATTTTAATTAATTAATTTATTATTGTTTTTGGATACTTTTTGCATTTACAATATTTATTGTAAAATATGTATATATAAATGTTTTATATTCGTATTGTTTTAAGTAACTCATAAAGCATAATTAATAAATTTCTTTATTTTTATTATTTTAAAAATTGTATTTCTTATGTAATATTATATTTTAGTCTACTTATTATAATTTTATATGTAAATATATACATATTATGTTTATGTAAAGCACTGTGTATGCATTTTGAATATCAATGACTCTGATCTGCTTTACCTTCTGTTATTTGTTGTTGTTAGTTATATTATTATTATTATTATTATGTATTATTCTTTTAGAAAAGTCTGAGCATCTTGATATGTGACTGTGTGAGATATTATTATAAACTGATCAGTGAATAGACTGATGGATGCAGAGCTGTGATGAAAGCTGAGTTGAGCGTGTCTAACAGAGATGATGGTTCTGATGAGCTCCTTCACACATGTGGAAACATCTGAGAACATCTGGCAGGAACTGTCCGGAGACTCAAGTTAAAGACATTAAAATCGCCTTCCATCTCAGACCTGCTTATGCAGATTGGTTTTGTCAGCTGAATCCCAGGCGTACATATTTGAGCCATGAGTGTGAAATGTGAAACATAAGGAGATTCTGAACGTGTAACTTAATTATTGATCATCGGTTACTTGTAGATCAGTCTGGTTTGTAGCTTGAAATTTTCAATAAACCTGTTCAGTGCATGTTTTACCATGAACACATTCTCTATGCAACAAACCTAGTTTATGGTCTCGTTTCAAGTAATGTTCTTATTTTACAATTTTATTAGTCATTTGATTTACAAAAAAGTCAAGGCCATCTGTTCATCTGAGATCAGGATGAGTGTGTGTCTTCATCAGGTTTGTAGAAATGTAGCACTGCATCAGTGTCTCATCAATGGATGCTCTGCAGTGAATGGGTGCCGTCAGAAGGAGAGTGAATACAATCAAAAAAAGTAAAATCTTGAAAAAGTCATGAAAATCAAAAAAAAAAAAATTAAAAGTCACGAAAAATGAATAAAATCGTGAAAATGAACTATTTTTAAAAAGTCATAAACATTTTATAAAATATATAAAATGTTATGAAAACCGAATAAAACCTCAAAAAGTCATAAAAATGAATAAAATAATAAAAAATCTAGAAAAAGCCATGAAAATGAATAAAATCTTTAAAGCCATGTAAGTTGAAAAAAAAAGGCATAAACATTTATAAAACCATGAAAAAATCAATATAAAAGTGAAAAAAAAAAAACATAAAATCATGAAAATTAATAAAATCATAAAAGGTCATGAAATTGTAACAAAATCTAAAAAAAGTAAATAAACTTGAATACAATCTCAAAAAGCCTTGAACATTGAACAAAACCTCAAAAGGTTATGAAAAATGAATACAATCGTGAAAACAAAATGAAATATTTAAAAGGTTAAAAAAATCTTGAAAAAGTAAAAAAAAAAAGACAAACAGAAGAAAATGTTGAAAGTGCTGAAAGTTTTAGGCCTGTCTCTGGGTGAACTTCTGCTTGATCTCGTTCAGGGCCAGTGTTTAACCTGAGCGATCACACAGTCTTCAGACTCACACACACACACACACACACACACACACACACGCTGTATGAAGTACAACATCTCCACAGAGATCTTGGTTTTCATCCAGCTGTTGACCTCAGGCTCCGGATCTCACATGAATCTCAGATCTGCAGGAGTGACTGTGGCTCTTCTGCAAGCAGTTATGACTGATCATATTTCCACACAGTTCCTGCATGAATAATGAGTGTGAGACCGAGCGCCCAGCACATGTGTGTCCAGCACAACTCAATCACCGCTTTAACACTCATAAACTACATCTTCTTAAACTAATATTGATGAACTTCCTTTTAACTTAAAAATAACATATGAGGACAGAAGATGCATCGCACAGGCTCGGTACAGACTCGATGACTCCGAGGCCCTGCAGTCAAAATTAGGGATGTCCTGTGTTCCTCTGTCTCCTGCGGCTGGAGGTGTGTGTGTGTGTGTGTGTGTGTGTGTGTGTGTGTGTGTGTGTGTGTGTGTGTGATCATTGTGTCGCTGTGAAGGAATCACAGCATGCTCTGAGAGGGACACACATTTCCATTCAGCGTCGTCCGGTGATTACAGCAGACGAGGAACTGCATGAAAGATTTCTGATCTCAAACACAGAGAAAGACCAGAGAGCTTCACACAAACATCATTTACACTTCACTTACACTTACAGCGCCTTTGTCAGGAAACGCATCACAATAATGACGTCTCATTGTTAAATATCAATCCAGTTTAAAGACATCATCTGCAAGAAAAACACCGAAATCAGATTTGATGGATCTTAACTAGTGTATTTTTTATTATTAATTGTTTATATTCTTAAATAAAAATAATATAAATTATAACATAATTTTTTATTACATTAATTTTTTCCAAGTATAAATATCTAAATATAATATTGGAAATTATTACATTTTTAATTTTTATTATTATTTTTAAATATAAATATTATACATACTTAATTTTTTTAAATTATATTTATTATAAGTATATAAGTATAATAATATAAATTATTAAATTTTATTATTTTATTGGTAATTATTTTTATTTTTAAATAAAAATATTAAAAATTATTACTTATTGTTTTTTTTATTACATCATTTTTTTCCAAGTACAAATATCTAAATATAATAATATAAATTATTACATTTTTATTACATTTTATTTTGTATTATCAATTGTTTATTTTTAATAAAAAAAATTATTTTATAATTTATTACATACATTTTTCCCACATACAAATATCTAAATATTATAATCGAAATTATTACATTTGTAAAATTTTTATTTTTCATTATTTTATTAATTATTTTATAATTTTAAACAATAATCTTAAGAAATATTACTTTTTTATTCAATAATTTTTTCCCAAGTACAAATAATTCAATATGCTTTAATCAGCATGCATTTACTTGAGATGCAAAATTACTTAAAAAGTTTATTTTTCTGAACACATTCAGATATTTGTTCTTGTTTTAAACAAACTCACTTCCTTTTGATCAATTTCTCATAAAACAAGACTTGATATAAGAAGTCATTTCCATGCATCTTATTTAAAACCAAATAAAGCAAATAAGGTAAATACTTTTTGTGTGTGTGTGTGTGTAAAATTTTAATTGCACAATTTGAAAGCATAAACAATACATTAAATATTTAAAAACTGAATGTAAAATGCATTAAAATGTATCAAATATTAATAAATAACCAGCAGTTTCTGTAGTGGTGAAGTGTTCGGTGACTGATGGATTACTGAGATCGAACGATGATCCAGAGACTCTAGAGACAGAAAACAGATGCATCACACCAGACAACATTTCTCTACGCTCTCTGGCCTTTTCACATGTTTATGTAAGAATCAATTCAGTGGAATTTAATACATATAAATATGAATTATGCAAAAAATGATGCCATCCATGCTTGTGATGTAAACCAGTGAGATCTTTTTCTCATCAGAAGATGTGAGATGTTCTGGAGGCTTGTGAAGATCATTCCTCCGCTGAGGAACAGTGAAAGTAAAGCTTCTGGAAACAAACAGATCTGAGACTCTAAAACATGATTGATGGAGAATCAAGTAAAGCTGAGCTGCTTCAGTCCAGGAAGAGTTCATCTGGAGATATTACTGACCTTATTCTGACCTTTACTTGATCACAATCAGGAGAGATCTGAGTCGAGCTGAAGCTGGACGTCTGTTACGAGAAGCTGAGAAAGTGAAGGTTTGCTAATGTGGCCCTGCGCTGTGATAAAGAGCGATCGATTGAGCTGGAGATGAGGGTCTCCATCAGTCATTAACCCCCTCAGATGGACAACATTAAGCAGGAGGCAAAATATTTCTATTTTTCCATCAATATTTTATCACGTGCAAAGCCGGAAACAAAGATAGAGCAGCTTTGAGAGTAATGGCCCCCATCTGCTTTTATAGATCTGATTCTGCCCTTTGACAGGAACAGACGTCTGGAGACACACACACACACACACACACACACACACACACACACACACACATCAGTGCAATGAACCAAAACATCACTGAGACAATAGAAACATGTTTACATATGTTAGATGGATATAATCAAACCTGTTTCAATGTCAACAGAGTCAATATACAGAGAGATAGAAATATTACAAAACAAATACAGGTAATATTGCAAACGAAAAATAAATGTACAAACAATATGAATATGTGTAGTGATAACAAGCAAACAAACAAATAAATAAATAAATGTTCAGATATATACATGTATGCAGAAATAATAATAATTAAAATAAATAAATGTACAAAACTAAACATATATATGCGGACATAACAATAATATAAATTAATAAACAAATAAATAAATAAATAAAAGTATGTTCCAAAAATATATATATGCAGAAATTACATAAATAAAAATAAATACATATGCAAAAATATAAATAAATAAATAAGTTAATAAATGTTTAAAAATATATATGCAGATACCATAATTAAAATAAATAAAAAGTACAAAAAATATAAATAAATAAATATGCAGACAACAATTACTAAAATAAAATAAAGAAATTGAATAAAAAAATATAAATAAATAAAAATGTTTTTTTTCTCTTCTAAATATACAGAGATAACATTGATATAAATGATAATATTATGAATTTATGCAGATACCATAATTAAAATAAATAAAAGAGTAAAAAATATAAATAAATAAATAAATATTCAGAGATAATAACATAAATAAATAAATAATAATACATAATTTACTATATATATATATATATATATATATATATATATATATATATATATATATATGCTGAAATAATAATAAATGATAAACAAACAAACAGAAAAAATATAATAAAATGAATTAATGAACAATTAATAAATGATAAAATAAAGAACACCAACAATAATAACAAGAGCGCTGCTTTACACCAGTGTGATCTGAAAACCCAAGAAGTGGCACATTAGTCTTGCCTTAAACAGCCTTTTAAACCAGTCTAGCGTAATAAATCCTGGAAGAGAGCAGATATAGCTGTGAGATTATGAGCTCATGTCCATCCCGAGCCATTAGCCTGAGCTCAAACCTCCTGAGCATCTTAACACATCTCTCATCCTCCAGCCCAAATCTCTCCAACCTGCTTCTCAGAGACACCGAGCTCAAACAAGCGCTGCTTCTGTGTCTTCTCCTGCATCTAGATGTCTTTTCACCATTTAACTTTCCACATAATTGTCCGCAGACCCTTAATAGCAACAAGTGAAACGAGGGGCCTCTGTAGAGCCTCAGGGGCCCGTCTCAGGTTTCTATAATTGATGCTAATAAAGCCCTCGGTCAGGTGATGAGGAGAAGACTCATCTCAGGTTCTCCTGATTGACAACATGACAGCAGATCTCAACATCTCTGAGGATCACACAGCTTTAGTTCAGACTCAAGAGAGATGAATCACAGCTTTGTTCAGAATCGTTCAGATCGGGGAGATCCACTGAAACCAGAAGAAAACCTTTTCATTACAGTAAAACAAACTACAGTATAGCACACAACATTTACGGCTAGTCAGCATTTGTTTTCTTTGTCTTAGCATTAATATCAGGGTGATTATAACTAATTAAAACATTAAAAAAATTTCATTAATCAACATAAATTAAGCATTGTATCATTTTAACTTGATGCACTAAAATAACTAAAACTAAAAGTTTAATGAAAATGTAAAAATAAAATAAAAACTATAGACATTAAAAAACTAAATAAAATGGCAAAAACAACAAAATTATTAAAGAAGATAATAATGGAGAATATAATTTAAAATGGAAATTATTAATAAAAACTACAAAAGTATTTCAAAGATACATTATTAATATTTTGAATTCATTTTTTATTTTTATAATTTCCATTTTAGTTTATTTTATTTCACTTTTGTCTTTATTATTAATATTATTAAATATTTTAAAATAAGAATATTTCGTTTTTTATTTTATTTCAGGTTTAGTTTTAGCAATTTTTGAACTTCAACTTAAACTAAATGAAAAAACTTAAATAAAATAAGCTTTAATTAATTTATATATGTATATATATATTTATTTGAGATATATATTTTAATATATAAAATATAAAATTGTTTAAAAAAGTTTAAGTACAATTTTAGCATGTCAACTATTATTAAAATCACACACACTTAAAATATTATTTATAATTTAGTATTTATTTATTTTATTTCATATATATTTAATTTGTGTTACTATTTATTTCACATAATAATTTTTTTTTTTTAATAATTTAAATTTTACAGAGCAATACGCAGAAATGAAGCGAAACGCCAGGTTTTGTCTGAACAGAGCTGCTCTTTGTGTGACGTTGAGTGACGGACAGCAGAACAGCGTTAGGATTGTCTTTCAGTGACGACTCTTAATTCTCATGTCTTCCCATTGTGTCCCAGAATCCCTTGGGGCTGCGGCGTAATGAGGCGTAATTGAGGGAAGGTCACGGATCATTAATTCACCTGGTCGGCTCGCCATGCTTTCATACCTCGGCTCTGAGAACGTGAGACACAGGAAGCTGCCGACTCCACATCCTGTCTGTGCAACACATGATGTCACTCCAACAATGAGCTGAAACACATACCAAGCACATTGCATTCTGGGATACAGCATTCAGTCATGCATCAAATTCACCAAAAGAAAATGACTTTGGTGCACTCATTTATTTATTTCATTCCCTTTTTTGTCTTTTTTGCAGTATTTGTTGACGGAGAGTGAAATACCAGGATGCTTATCTGTTCTTTCTCTTGGCTGTAAAAGCTTGGGCTGAGAGGAGGATCTGCAATGAGAAGCTGATGATTTAAAGCTCAGGAAACAGCAGCACGGATCATTCACATCGGTCTTTGTTTTGACAAATTGATTTGTTGCTCATTTGTAAGTCGCTTTGCATAAAAGCATCTGCCAAATCCATAAATGTAAAATGCATTCATGTAAATGTGAAAGTGTAAACTGCATGAATGTAAAAGCATAAATTAAAATGCATAAGTGTAAAATGCGTAAATGCATAATGAAAAATTAATATGTGTAAATGCATGTGTAAATTCTTTAATGTACTGTAACATGCATAAAGGTAAATGCATAAGTGTAAATGTAAATGCATAAAAGTAAAATGCATTAATGTTAATGCAAACATTTTAAATGCATGCATATAAATGTGAAAGTGTAAACTGCATAAATGTAAAATAATAAATTAAAATGCATAAATGCATACATTTAAATGCATGTAAAATGAATATGTGTAAGTGTAAACTGCATAAATGTAAATGCATAAATATAAATTCATAAATGCACTGTAAAATGCATAAATATAAATGCATAAGTGTAAAATCTATACATATAAATGCATAAATGTAAATGCATGTGTAAAATCATAAATATACTGTAAAATGCATAAATGTAAATGCATAAGTGTGCATAAATCACATGACAGACAAACTGAATTGGCGTGTTTTAGGTGATTTAATCAGATTTGATCAGTAACAGGCTGTAATGTCACAGGTACAGTAACAGTTGATTGAATCACATGAATAAGCAGAAATGATCAGAGCTTCTTCTGCGCGGCTCCCTGCAGACGGTTGTGTTCCCGCAGTCTGAAACACAGCAGATCAACGATGAAACAGTCTGATCAGATTCAGAAGATCATGTTCATTCAGACTGGTGCTACTGACCTGACCGCATTGATCTTGATGAATCCAGAGGCGTCGCAGGGGTCGTAGTCGCCCTGCACATCCATACTGTGAGGAGAAAGACCCGATCAATAACTGCAGAAGAGGACAAATCTCCAACAGATAACAGAAATTACAAACTGAGAGAAAACCTGTCGGGAATATTAGAGACAGCAAAAAGTATCATCATATATAACGGTTCAAAAGTAGTGGTCATTTTTTGTTTTTAAAAGAAGTTTCTTCTGCTCATCAAGGCTGCAATGTTTTGATAAAAATACAGTAAAAATTGTGAAATATATTTACTATTTAAAACAGCTGTTTTCTATGTGAATTTCTAATCAATTGTAATTTATTTCTGTGATCAAATCTGAATTTTCAGCATCATTACTCCAGTCTTCAGTCCAATGCAGACAGCAATCCCAGCATGCATCAGCGATACAGTTGACCCAAGATGGCAGAATGGATGATTATAAATATAATTCACTTAATATCAGAGATGCACAAAGTTGACCTCTGTTGACCTTTGATTTGGCCCACCAAAATAGGGGGGAAGAACTTGCCATTGCATTTTTTTTTACTTTTTATTTGTGATAATCAATAATTGGAAATTAATAAATAAAAAAATAAATTTTAAATACATTTAGAAATATATAAAGCATGTAAACACACACACACGCACACACATTTATATATTTATTACTATTACAAAATAAAAATATATATAGAAAAAATTACTATATTACTTTAATTTTTAATATAGTAATATCACTAAATTACAGGATTAGAAATATTACTATATTTAATATAATACTATTGATACATAAATATATTCTATTAATGTGTGATTAATTACAAAAACATGTGTGATTAATTAATTTTTTGTAATCGATTGACAGCATTAATATTATTACATTATAAAATAAGAAATAATACTATACAATTTCGCAATAAAATGACCAAAAAATGACCGTTTAAGAAAAATAATATTACAATAATAACTAAATTTTTACATTCTAAAATTAGTGTTTAATTTATTCTTTATCAAACATTAAACCATCAATCTTTTATTTTGACAGAGAACCGCGGGAGCCCTGGTCAGAAGAAGATCCCGAGCTAAACTCTCTCGTTCATAATGAGTGTCTTTGACGGGACGTTCTGTGCTTCACCGTGGCCTCGAACGAAAGCACAGGGCGACCTTTCGACCGCACGCCTCCACGCTTAAAACACAGCTTCCTCCGAACGCTGAGAGGCCATTAGACAGATGGAGCTGTGCTCGGGTCAGTCTGAGAGGACACACAGGGGTCAAACCTCCATGACCTCATGACATCATCACACACATCAGACTCAATCTCTAGCGCTTTAAACTCACGCCTCACAGGAAACATTCCTCACGTCCTCATGCTGTTTTAGATTAGATTAGACAGAAAATGTAAATTTAAATTGATATTTCTCTAATTCCATGACATATTTATATGTTCTTGGTCACATGACATGCAGGAAAATAAATATAATTTTTAATCCGTTTTTAGTGTTTAATTTCAACTTTTTAGTTGTGATAGCCTCAGTCCACATTACATTCACACATTACGATTTAACTTATTATTATTATTATTACATTTTGTATTTTTTTATTATTCAATATTATATTATTTTACATAATGTTTATTTAATATATAACATTAACAACATTAATAATAACAAGTATTATTTAATATTTTAATATTATATTATTTTACACATAATGTTTATGTAATATATAATACCTTGCAAATAATAATAGTTTTATAAAACTAATTAAAATATTAAAAATATAAAAATATTAATAATAATTAATAAGTAATTAATACATTTATAGTATTAAAAAGTATAATATAATATATAATCATTCTAATATTATTAATAATTATTATTAGTATTCATATTATTATATATATTATAATATTTAGATAATTTATCATTTTTCTTTTATATAATTATAAGAATCATCATCATTATTTGTGTCTAATTATAAAAGGGAATACACAAATATATTACTCTTGTAAATTGCAATTATACTTTTTATAATTATAACAATGATTTTATTCTACACTACAAAATGATGTAAATGTGTAAATACGATTAACCTAGTGTGTAACTGTTGAAGGGTTCTCGGTGTGTGAAGCGGCCGTTTAGAGCAGAAAGTCTAAAGTGAATAATGAATAATGTGGTGTGTTTGTACCTGACCAGCTCCTCGTTGTACAGGGATTTGGGTGACTCTCTGCCGAGGATGTACACCTGACCCTTAAAGACAGACAGCTGCACACGACCCTCCACGTTCTCCTGAGATTTATCAATGCAGTGACGGACGAACTCACACTCAGGACTGTACCAGAACCCTGAGAGAGAGAGAGAGAGAGAGAGAGAGAGAGAGTTAAATTAATAATGGCACATCCAACTATTAATTTCATCAATGCATTGGCAGAGGGAGTCAGTGGGGCTGTAGTCATTTGGAGATAAGGCTAGGTAAATCTGGGTATCATCAGCATAGCTGTGGTAGGCAATTAGGTTCTTTCTCATTATTTGACTTAGTGGAAGCATATACAGGCTAAACAAGAGCGGTGCTAGAATCGAGCCTTGTGGGACTCCGCATGTCATGGACGTCCACTTAGACTTATGCTCTCCTAGACTCACATAATAGCCTCTCCCTTCTAAATATGACCTGAACCATTTGAGTACCATCCCAGAATTAAATTCTGTCGTTTCAAAAGTTCAACAAGCCGATATTCATCAGGGTTCACACGATTCATGACCAATGAATTTACAGGATTTTTCTAGTCGGATGTGATTGTTCATTTTTTTTATTATGATTATGATCATTAATTACAAAGAAACAAGCAATTTCTCAGCCATTTCTACCTTTTAATATATTTTAAGGTTTAACATAACTAGAAAAACATATTCATTATAGACATTTCCTTTTCACATATTTTTTTAACTATAAAATAAATATAAATATGTTATTAATAGAACTAATGAATGTTAAAACATCATTATAGTATATTTTTTAGCTTATTTAGTTTTTGTCTCATTTTGACTCAATGTCTTCAAACACAAGGAAACCTCAGTGTGAGACTGTTTTGTTTCCCCTCCTGCAGTGTGTAAAGATTATTTGATTGTTTGCGGATGTCAGAAACACGTGTCCTGTCCGGTCTGGTGTATTCAGGCGCACAGGTGTGTAAAGCCGCAGCAGCCCATCTCTCTGTGGTTCGGACTCTAATGAGTTTAATCTGAGGCGAGTGTCCCGCTGCTCACTCCTCTGAGGGACGGGGCCCCGCACTCACATTACGCTTTAATTATAGGGCCTCTGTAATCAGCCGCTAATGGCCCAAATCCTATTATGTGAGAGGAGGAGCAGAGACCTACTGCTGCTCACAACAGACAGATGAACACACCTGAGACACACAAATACATAGACAGAGAGACACTGACATATTCTTTTGATTTATTTAGATGGATTTTATGTATTATTATTCATGTTGTTCATATATATATATATATATATATATATATATATATTTATATGTATATGTATATGTATGTATGTATGTATATATATATATTTATATACATATATGTGTGTGTGTGTGTGTGTTTATAATTTCGCAACATTGTGTTACATAGTCATGCTAATGAAGCTTAATTGAATTGAATTGAATTGAAAGAGAGAGACAGATGAATAGACAGATGGACAGAGAGAGATGAACAGAGAGACAGACAGACAGGTAGACAGACATAAAGACAGACAGACAGACAGAGAGACAGACAGATTGACAGGTAGACAGAAATAAAGACAGACAGACAGAGACACAGACACAGACACAAACAGACAGACAGACAGACAGACGGACGGACAGATGGAGAGACAGACAGATGAACAGACAGACAGACGTACAGAGACAGACAGACAGAGACAGACAGGTAGACGGACAGAGAGACAGACAGAGAGACAGACTGACAGACAGATGGATAGACAGGCAGACAGAGACAGAGAGACAGACAGACGGACAGACAGACAGACAGAGAGACAGAGAAATAGAGAGACAGACAGACAGACAGATGAATAGACAGGCAGACAGAGACAGAGAGACAGACAGACGGACAGAGAGACAGAGAAATAGAGAGACAGACAGACAGACAGATGGATAGACAGGCAGACAGAGACAGAGAGACAGACAGACGGACAGACAGACAGAGAGACAGAGAAATAGAGAGACAGACAGACAGACAGACAGACAGACAGACAGACAGACAGACGGATAGACAGACAGACAGAGACAAAGAGACAGACAGACGGACATACAGACAGATGGACAGAGAGACAGACAGACAGACTGACAGATGGACAGACAGAGAGACGTAAAGACAGACAGACAGACAGACAGATAGACAGACAGACAGACGGACAGACAGAGAGACGTAAAGACAGACAGACAGACAGACAGATAGACGGATGGACAGACGGAGACACAGACAGACGTACAGAGACAGACAGACAGAGACAGACAGACAGAGAGACAGAGAGACACACAGAGACAGAGAGAAAGACAGAGACAGAGAGACAGACAGACAGACAGACAGACAGATAGATAGATAGACGGACGGACAGACGGAGACACAGACAGATGGACAGACAGACAGAGACAGAGAGAGAGACAGACAGACTGACAGAGAGACAGACAGAGAGACAGACAGACAGATGGATAGACAGACGTAAAGACAGACAGACAGAGAAACAGACAGACAGATAGACAGATAGACAGATAGATAGATAGATAGATAGATAGATAGATAGATAGATAGATAGACGGACGGACGGACAGACGGAGACACAGACAGATGGACAGAGAGACAGAGACAGAGAGACAGACAGACAGACAGAAACACAGAGAGAGAGACAGAGAGACAGAGATCAGACATCCTCTTTGTAGCCTCAGTTCAAGTTGAAGTGTAAATCTGAGTTGATTTGTGATCGCAGCTTGACCCTGATCCGTACCGTTATAGATGAGCTCGGAGAACTTGATTCCGAGACTCTGTTTGATCTTCCGAACCTCTCGGTCCATAGTGAAGGTCTCGATGTCCAGATGAGCGTGGAGCAAGATGGTTCCTCCAGGGGTTTCGTAGATACCTGATGGGTAAAGAAAAAAAATAGTTTCCATCTTATATTTTGGGGTCTTTACTTGTTTCGGCTCTCATAAATAAATAAAGTTTTTACTGTCACAAAACTGATTAACACAAGAAGCGAAACATCAAGACAATGTGTAGAAAAATAAGAAAAGCAGTAAAAGATTTTTCTTTGCTGATTTTTGGGAACAATCCCAATAAATCTGAATGATGGTTGTCGTGATGAGAGGTGATGGCACCGATGGCTGCCACATGAATGATGATAGAAGAGGAAAGACATCAGGATCCACTGGTCAGCCTCACTATACCCTGCAATTTACAGCATCTGGTCCTGACACAGAAATAACGCTTCGCTCGGCTGTCAGAAGAGTCACAGGTGATGATGAACGGACACCTGAAGGTCCAGCGGTCACTTATTCTTCAGAGCTGACAGACAGGAATAAAGTCTTTACACAAACACACACGCTAAAGTTTGACTGTGTCCATTCTATAGGCCAGAAAATGACCAGCATCCACACCATTCAGATTAAAAACCAAAATATGTGATTCTTAAATTAAAAGCATTGTGTATGATATTCTATGACTTAACACAAGGGTATAGGTTTGATTTTGGCATTATATATATTATATATAATATATTATATATTTTGGCAAGTATTATAATTTGTTTTAACATATAAAATTATATGTTAACTTCTCAGATAAAATCAATGCCATCACTGAATCTACAACAACAGTGGTTTCATATATATATATAAACTAAAACTAAAAAACTATATCAAATGTCAACAAAATTGCATATATAACTATTTCTTATTTCAATTTAGTACAATAATTAATTAATAAACAATAATCTTGCTAAATGTTTTTACAATATAAAATAATGGTTTTTATTTTAATATACTATAAAATATAATTTATTTCTGTGATCAAAGCTGAATTTCCATCATCATTACTGCTTAATTTGTTTTTATTATATATATATATAATAATATTATATATAATAATTATATATAATATTTTATATATATATAAATATATTTATTTATTTATTCATTCATTCATTCATTCATTCATTTATTTATATAAAGCAAACACACAGTATTTAAGTTTGTCACACAGAAACAATGAAAAAGACAACAAAACAGCTCATTTGAGACCGAAGAATTCTTCTATTAAAACTTTCTGACTTCTAAGAGTCTTTGGTGTAAAACAATCTCCGTCCCTGGAGGCAGAAGCTCAGACCAAACCTCTGCTGCCCAAAACAAGACTTAAAAAATTACCCACATCTCTTAAGTCCTGAAAAGTGGCAATCTGATACATTAAGACTCTGCAGGATTTAGCAACTAAAGCACTGCGCTTCCGTCAGGAAAATCTGATAAAAGTCTCTTCAGGAATTAAGATCCTGAGAGATGAAGGACTGATTTACAAGCATCTTTACTCAGCAGAGATGTGGACGGTGGTGAGGTCAAATGGCTCGTGGCTTATCATTCCTGACTCCGGTGGCGTTAATGCTGCTTTAACACTTCAAAGACTGTCCTCTGAACACACACACACACACACACACACTCACACACTCACACACACACACACACACTCACACACACACACACAGTACCTGATTTAAAGA
This sequence comes from Carassius gibelio, assembly GCF_023724105.1. NCBI lineage: Eukaryota > Metazoa > Chordata > Actinopteri > Cypriniformes > Cyprinidae > Carassius > Carassius gibelio. The sequence continues at coordinate 39,508,520 of NC_068375.1, read as the reverse complement.
GCTTAATAACTCAAGCCTGAGGCCGCGGCACGACACACGTATTCACCAAAACTATTACACACACTTGTGTTAATAGCTGAAATTATTACAAACTAAACTAAAATTTGAAAAGTTTCATTGGCAGTTAACTGAAAAGAGTTCAAAAAGCCGAAGCACTAAAATTAATGGAAGTAAAACTAAAATAGATGAAACCTAAATAATATATATATATATATATATATATATATATATATATATATATATATATATATATATATATATATATATATATATATATACAAAATAAATAAATTAATTAAAGCTAATTCAAATATGAATAAAACCTATAGTATTATATAAATAAATACTAAACACTGGTTTTTAATTTTTGTTTGCAAAAATTTAAATTGACTTTATTTGTAAATATTAGCAGAATATTATCAAGACAAAGAAATAAAAGCTAAATGTCCTGATTTTATCAAATGCCAACACTTTTATTATGCTTTCCTATAATTACACAATTGTAAGAAACACAGATGAACTGAACACAGTCGTGCTGCTCAATATTTTTGTGGAAACCGTGATGCATTTTATTTTTCAAGATTTGCAGATTAACAGACAGGTTCAAAAGAACAGTGTTTATTTGGAATAGAACTCTTGTGTAATATTATACATATCTTTACTGTCACTTATATTAGTGTCTTTGGATACTGTAGAGTAACGATAGTAACTTTTAGAGAATCAGAAAATGCATGAGACGATCAAATAACTCCTGCCGTGTGAACATGATGGATGAGTGATTGGTTGTTCTGTCTGAGTGAGCGTGACACGCACGAGCTCTAGTTCACGTCATTCTGCTGTAAACACAGACTGTTAGGATCTTTACTGGACATCCGAAACGCTGACTTTCAGAAGAATAGGTCCAGGGCCCCCACAATTCAAATACAGACGTACTCATCTAAATTCTGACACTGCTCTTCAGAACGTGTTTGATGAAAGGAAGGAAAAGCTTGTGCCAACAACTCAACAAACATCAAACATGAGGGAATTTACAGACAGTTCAAGCTTCAGTGATGATGATCAGAAATGAAAAGTCACTTGCAATACTGTGTCACAGCGTGACTAAATTATACTCCTGTGCTATAATCAAATATAATACAATTATTATTATTTAATATATTATTATGATTAAATATGATTTATTATACAAATATTTGCTAAAATAGGTGTTTATGCATTTAATATATAGTTTATTATTTATTTTGTTTATAATAGCTAATATTCTT
>NC_068375.1:39449755-39504755 GCF_023724105.1 Carassius gibelio | reverse complement strand
TAATTGTCTTTAAATATTTTCGTGGCTGTGATCAGATCGGTCTGCTTGTATTCCAGCCCCCCCGTCAGCGCAAACACACTCGACTCCCAAACATAAATCACGCTGAATAGTTGACTTATAGCATAAAGTGAGCGGCTCAGAGGCCAGACAGAGGCGGAGGATACGAATGGATTGGGGGGGGGGGGGGGGACTGAAGGAAAAGAGGGCGGAGAAGACTTTAGAAGGAGAAAGAAAAGATCCCTACATGGGTCTGATTAGCATTTAGCACGCTGACGGAGGAAAGCCTGCTCACCTGCTCACAGCTGTAAATGACAATCATTGAATCATTATTTACTCACACTCACGTCATTACTCTAACGTTGTTTATTTTTCCATGCAGGACAATTGGAAAAATCTTCAAGTAGTTTTAAACATTAACTTGAATTTAAAATTTGAATTTTTAATCAATAACAGTTCACAGAAACCGCCTCTTCAAAAAGTTCCTAAAACAGCATAAACGTTTCCTTATATTAGTACATAGACTAACAGTCATATGACCGTTTGAGTAGAACAGACTCAAATTTAAGTTGTTATTCAATAATAATTGCTAATTTAATGACAACCATGTTAAATCCCAATAACATGCTAATTACTTGCTAATAATGCTAGCAACATGTTCTAGTAACATGCTAATCATGCTACAAACAGACTAGTCACTTGTTAATAATGCTAACAACATGCTAGTCACTTGATAATCATGCTAGCAACATGTTAGTAACATGCTAGAAACAATGCTAGTGACATGCTAATAACTTGCTAATTATGCTAGCAACATGATAGTCACTTACTACTCATGCTAATAATATGCTAGTCAGTTACTAATCATGCTAACAACATGCTAGTTACTTGTTAATCGTGGTAATAACATGTTAATCATGCTAGAAACATGCTAGCGGCATGCTAGTAACTTGCTAATCATGCTAGAAAACATGATAGTCACTTGCTAGTCATGCTTATAATATGCTAGTCACTTGCTAACCATGCTAACAACATGCTAGTTACTTGTTAATCGTAAATAATTGTAAATCGTAAATAAATAAATAATAATCTTCACCTAGTTATTAATATTAATTTTAAATTTGACATTTGAATTTTTAATCTGTCTGTCAAGCTCCAAAAAAGCATAAGATGCTATTCAATAATAATTTCTCTCATATCAAATATGGTGCTTCGTTACAGTGTTAAGTATCAATGAGATTCTATTATAGTTTTATTAATAGTTTGAATTCGTTTTTATATTCATATTTATATTTTAATTATTTATTTAACATTTTAGTAACTTTGTGTGTTCTTCATGTTGTTGTTTTTTATTGATGTATGCATTTCACTTTTATTTTATTATTTAACTTTAGTTATTTTAGTTCACTATGTTCAACTAAATAAAAATGAGAAAGATTTCCTTGGGAACTAACTGAATAAAAATCATAGTTTTTTTTAAGGTTTTAGTTGTAATTTTTGTTTGAGTAAACTATAATAACCCTGGTCATGTTCGACTGCACAATACGGCACAGGTCAACTCTCATGACATTTTCTGCACTTTCTGAAAAATAAAAGTCACTTTGAAATGTTGTTGCATGGAAAAAAGTAAATCATGACACTTTTGGCCTTGACAAATATTCTCGAACGCCAAGTTTTCATTCCCATATCCAGAGTCCTTAGGCCACAGGGCACCCAAAAGAGCCCTTCAAATAGTTAATAATTAGATTAAAAGTTCAAATAAATGAAACACAGAGTCTCTCAGCCCCTTCTCTCTCTCTCTTTCTCTCTCTCCACATGCACCACACTCTTTCTCTCAAGTGTTAGAAAAGCAACAATAGGACACAAGACACAGTTGTAGGAAAAATTACCGCTTTACATTTTTCCACTCTTTCCCCATCTTTCGCGCCGTTCTCCTTTTGAGAAGACGTTGCAAAGAAACGGGGGTTAAAATGACAAGAGGGACAAGGTTTGGTCGTTAAAATTCTTTTTTTCTGTGCTGAGAAAGTGAGGAAAAGAAAAGACGGAGCAGAATAGAAAGATAAACCAGGTCTTTACAGGAGCGGGCCGGCGACGGGAGGTCAGGATTTTACATTCATGCAATTTATTTAGATTTAACCTTAATTAATTGAACTAGTAATAGTACATTTTGGTAATTCAAAAAATTTCTTCCTGCAATTAATGTTAGATAGCAGAAATAGTTCACTCATCATAGAGCATGAGATTTGTGCATGTGTTGCTTCGAAACAGCAGTTTGCAGCACATTTGTGTGAAGTGTTGAACAGACCAGCATTGAGCCACATTCACTCACCTTTAGCGAAGGCGATCTCCAGCACATCTGCTTCACTGGGTGAATCTTCTGGGTTCCTGGTCATCTGGTAGAGATCTGAAGGAGCGTGATTCTGATGAACATCAGAAACGACGGCTTTAATTCAACAGTCATTCAACAGTTATCTTTATCACAACCTGCTGTTAGTGAGACGAGCCGATTCATCAAGAGAAAAGAGCTCGTATGATCTCATACACTTGAGTAACATCAGTAAAACTCTTCAGTCTGACAGAGTGGAAAATACACACCTGCATGGTTATAATAGTATATATAAATGATCAAATATGAACAATAAACTGATTTAATATATTTACATCTATGGTTTCAGCATACACTTTTATCCAAAGAGACTCACAAAAGAAGAACGCAAGCAATTCGTATGGAAGCTTGTTTCAGTCACGAGATAAACAAATAAAAAAGTTAAATTTCTCTGTGAATTTATCTCGCAATTCTGCATTATTATCTCCAAATTCTGATTTATATGTCAATTTTGAATTTATATCTTACAATTCTGAATTAATATGTCGCAATTTTGAGATTATATTTAAATTCTGCATTTTTATCTCTTAATTCTGACATTATATCTTACAATTCTGAATTTCTATCTCACAGTTCTTTGATTTTATCTCACAATTCAGACTTTATATCTACAATTTTGACTTTATATCTTAAAACAACTGAAATTATATGAACTAAAATTGGTGAAATGGCCTTAAAAGCCATGTGAAGAACCATCTGGAAGGATCAAATGAATGGGTAGAATGAGTCCAAACGCTGTTTGCGCGCAGAGTCTGAAGCATTTTATCAGATGTATAAATCCATGCATCTGGTGTCGGATTCACTTTAAATGCATGTGTAAAACACAAGGTTTCTGTGATGAACGTTGTGCATTCTAGATATGCAAATACAACATAAAAAACATTTTTAATTATCTATTTTTTTATGTTTTTGTTTGGTTTCAATGTATCATTGTAATAGCATTACAGAAACGTTACTTTTAATGTTCTCTGAATGTTCTGAAACAACTTGTAACATTTAAAAAACATTAGACAAACGTCCAATGAGAGATATTCCATGAATAATGAATAAACTATGTTTTTGTGTTAACCATTTGAGAACATTAAAGACCAGAAAACTCATAACACTGAGAGAATCTTGCGAGAACGTTAAAGTTCATGTTCATGGAAAGTTTTATTTCTGAGACGTTTTTTAACATTCAGAAGAAAGTGCCCATAATAATTGACAATTGTACAATGGAATATCCCCTTAACATTTAAACAAAGCCCAAATGAAAACATTGAAAAAGACCTAACATTTTGAACTTCCTGAAATAATTTTTCAATAACTTTTAAAACTGTTTTCGGTCCATTTTTTGTTAGCGGTGAATACAGTCAGAAACGCAATTTGTGTAAAACTGCGGAAAATGCAATCAGATCATTTATTTTTATCCCCATCAAATGTACAAATTAAGGAACTAGCCTACCAGTTTTTATTAAATAGAGGAATAAAATCTAGGTAAAATCTGAGCAAAATGTAGAACAGAGTGAAATAGTGACTCAAAAACATCTACAATGAATTTAGCATCAGATCAACAGAAAATATCTAAATATTAAAAACTGCATGAACTGAACTGATCAAAATCATGAGACTAAAGAATTAACGGAACGATTCACTGCATGCCAATCGCTGTGATTATTAGATGATCATCTCTCATTTTTTAAATCAAGATTTTAATTGATCCGTTCTCAAAACGTTGGCACAGAAACGTTATTTATACATTGCTCATGAAACGTTTTTCTGAGGCTTGACGATTTTTAAATGTTACTTGTTTCAGAATATTCAAAAGTAACGTTTCTATGACGTTTTCAAAATCATGCATTGTAACAATCCCTTAATGTTCGTACAACAAACTTAAAATAAATAAATAAATGAACTAACATTGCTGGTTTGTTGAGCTTGTTGAAAGCAGTCAGAACTGCAATGAATTTAGAAATAGAAGAAATGGAATGAGATTGTTTCTCTTTCTTCCCATCATGTTAATGCCAGTTTTTTCTGAATGGATCTGAACTGACTTGATGATCCAGACCTCAGTTTTTTGTGAGATTCACATGAGGAACGTTTATTTGTTTATTTGTTTACCTCTCAGCTTTCATTGCTTTATATGTTTTGAAATTCCTGAGCTTTGATCATGAAGATCTCTTACCTTCGGATTCTCCAGAACTCCAGATTCATAGCTGTTAAAAAAGACATTTTTATTACTTTTTTTTCTCTCTTTTTTAATGCAATAACAGCAGAAAAGAAAACAGAGAGTGTTCTTTGAGACGGACTTCACCTGATGTGCATGAGATTGGCATCCATGCTCCACGGAGCCTTCGGAGTGACCGGAACAGGAATACCGTGCTTCTGAACCAGGAACACAGACACAACTCTCAATCAGAAAAGGAAATTCAGCAAATAAAAAAACATAGAAAGACTGGAGCTCCATCTAGTGCACTGAATCAGGAGAGCGTCCCAAATCACTGAACCAAAATACAACCAGAAGAAAAAAAAAACACTTTTGTTAATTGAAATTAAATCATATTTTTTCTTATTTATTTCTTTTCTCCTCCATCCTTAATTTTTTTTGGGGGATTTTATTATTGTTTTCATATGGGGAACGAATAGGACTTGTTTATGTAAAATGTATAAAATAGTGTTTAAAAAGTATTCAATACTGTAATGTATTTAATAATATCTTTACTTGTGTGATTATTTTAAAGTGATACATTGATAATGTTTGTATTTCCTTATTGTGAATGTATAAATGAATAAAATTAAGTAAAATAATAATAATAATAATAATAATAATAATAATAATAATTGTATAAATAAAATATGAAAAATAAAAACTTAAAGTACTAAAAAACTAAAACTACAATAAAATTTTTTTTAAATAAAAACTATATAGACATATTTCAAAAAAAAGAAACACAAAAGTAAAAAAAATAATCAAAATCAAAAATACTAAAATAACACTATAATCTTTTAGATCTGCCATTTTTAAGTCCTAGATAATAACCAAAGATCTTCCAAAATATTTAACAAATATTTTACAATTTAAAGTATATAAATAATTCTTTAAATAATTCTGTAGTTTCAGGAGTTTCAATAAGTGCATGTTCACTCTTTATGACTAATGAATGCATGAATATGTAATTGTACAGACTTTTCTAGTTGTTTTAAATAATTAAATGCAAATAATTTAAATAAGCATTTTCTCTGCCATTTCTAACAACAACAACAACAACAAAATCATTATGGAAAAATCTAGTAATCACACTTTTAAAATTCTCTCTAATTCTCAACATTTTTAGATGTTTTGTCTCATTTTAAATCTTTTCCGAAGGTTTCTGATGCCCCCTAGTGGGCACATTTGGAAATAATCTGATAAATATCTGCAATAATAAAAGTCCCTGGGTTCTGATTGCAGTCTGTGATTCTCTGTAAATCTGAGCACAATCTGAGTTTTCTTTCTTCTCAGAAGGCTGTATTTTAGCGCTGCACCTCGGCGTACTCCATCAGGTCCGTCCTTCCTCGGAAGCGGCTGTAAAACTCTGGGATCCTCCAGGGAGCGATGATCTGAGGATTGAGACGCAGACATGAGGACGGATCACACACAGATGATGAGTTCCTGATGGATCTGATCTCACCTGCACTTCAGGATAGAGAGCGTAACACGTCAGCTCGAAGCGGACCTGATCATTCCCCTGAGAACACACAACACAACCGGTCACACACACACACACACACACACATCCCCTCACACCCTTCTGTGTGTTCACAACATCTGAGGTGTGCATTTCATAGATGGGCTTCAGAAAATAATGACTGGAGTAAAACAATATTCTAACGCTGAAACTTCTTTACTTCATTAACTTTATTGTTTTTATAAAAAAATTGCATGATGGTGCATTTAAAGCAACCTATAAATGCAACCTATAAAGTTTTATATATATATGACAATGTTCCTGGATCAACATTATTGTCCAAAGATATAGAATAAACCCAATCCCTACCCCTAAACCTAACCCTACTCATAAATTATTCTTGAAATCAGTGGCTAATGATATCTGATTAACAAGGCTGTAGAAGCACCTAATCCTGATTGTAAGCCTAAAACAGATATTTCCTGAAAAGTTATATCTCAATTCTGATTGGTTGATTGAGTGTTGTTCCAGGAACATGCTGTACTTGGTGAAATCATGCTCGCCATGTGACAATATAAGTCAATCTTCATTGGCACAAACAGTACATAACATTTCTAATGAACCAAACCCAGTTCACTGCTGAAGTACGTGTGAAGGGAACGCTCTGAAAACAGGTTTATTCTGAAGTGAGCACCTTTCCTGTGGCTCCGTGAGAGACGTACTGCGCTCCTTCTCTCCGGGCGATCTGCACCTGTCTGCGGGCGATGCACGGCCGGGCGATGGATGTGCCCAGGAGATAGCGGTCCTCATAGACGGCATTGGCCTGCACCGAGGGCCAGATGAACTCCTGAACAAACTCTGAGCGCAGGTCCTCGATGAACACCTGCAGCACACACACACACACACACACACACAGAGCTCTCGATGAACACCTGAAGCACATGAACACACACTCACAGTCTGGAGAGTTTCTATCCTTTACCTTCTTGGCTCCAAGTTTCTCTGCTTTCTTCCTCGCAGCATCGAAGTCCTCGTCCTGTCCAATATTGGCCTTCAGTGTAATAAAGAGGGGATTTATATCGTTAGTGAGGTAGATTTACTTTTAATGCTCTCAGAAAGAGCTGTACATTTTCTACTGATTTCATTAGACACTGTTTTTCACGACCTCAAATCACACTATTCACAATTGTTAATGCAAATTGTTTTAATTTATTGTTAATAAAACCTTGATGCTTTTGAAAAACTCTTTTGTGTCCCTGTGCATCACCTTCCTGTCTGTTCTGAAATAGAACTAAATATATATTATTTCAGCTAATTGCCAAATTGCTTCAATTACCTACAATTAAAACTGAAATTAAAATGAATACAATATATATATATATATATATATATATATATATATATATATATATATATATTAGAAACTAATAAAAATTACTAAAACTTTAATGTAAAAATGAAAATATAAATAATATTGAATAAAACAAATCTGCAGGATCGGACAGTTTTAGCAATGTGGTCTGAGAAAGTCAGCTGATCATCAATCATAATTCATAGAACAATTTAGTTTAAAAGACTAATTTTGCACATTTTCTATTTTCAATACATTTTAATTCCTAAAAAATACCTCAATAATGGGGCATGTTGTCACAGTGACAGCTTACAAATATGCAATGTTAGAAAAAAAAAAAACTATTAAAATTATACTAAAACTGAAATTAAAAGGAAAGGAAAAAATATAAATATTTTAACATGTTTTAAAATTCTAAATATGAAATATTATAATATAATTTTTTTATATATATAATTAATAAATAATAATATAAAAAGTTAATAAGTTAATAATATGAAAAAGAAGATGATTAAAATAATAATATTATTATAAAAAAATTAGTAACAAACTTACTAGGACAAAAAATTTGCTCAACTAGTTCAAATAAAAATTCAAGCAAACAATTTATTTCAACAAAAATGGAATTCACTATATATATATATATATATATCTGCAGTAAAGTATGTCAGTGCTTGCACACACGGCTGTCCTTAGATCAACCAGAGCTTCACCTGAAACCCAGAACAGTGTACAGAATGAGCCAACACTCCCAAGAGCAAGTCTTCACAAGCCCCAAGCAGGCAATTAAAATCATTTCATGAAACACTTCCTGCATTTCAACGGTCTCCCATTAACAGTGCTGAGCTTCCCTGAAGGAAGTGATCTGTAATATTGCCGCAGGGTTGAATAACGATGATGTAGAGTAAAGCGTGGTGTTACCAGGAAGGCGATGACTTCGTAGCCCTGTTCCTTCAGCCACAGCAGGATACAGGAAGTGTCCAGACCCCCGCTGTACGCCAGCACCACTAAACCCTTCGACATCTCTGACCTTCAGCCTAACACACACACACACACACACACACACATGAGCATCTGCACCTCAAAGTGTCACTTCAGTCTGAACAAATGATACATTCACTCTGTGGTTTTGTTCCTACATCTACATTGATTTTGTTTATTTTATTCTCTTTAATTCACTGACTTTCTGACACACAGTTCAGAGAAAACATGACACATTTTACATTGATTTCTTGAAATGATTAAATGTAATTTAAATGTAAAAAAAACATAAATTTTATTTCTTGAAATTATTTTAAATGTAAGAAATGTAAAAAAGAAAATCCTGAAATTATTATAAATTTTAAATATTACATTTATTTCTTTAAAATTATTTAAAATGTAAAAAACTTTACATTTATTTCTTGAAATTATTTTAATTGTAAATAAAATCTATTTAAATATATTTATTGAAATTATTTAAATGTAAAAAAAAAAAAAAAATTAATTTTTTTTTTTATTTCAGTTAATTCCAAAAGCAACAGGTCTCATTTTCTTTCAATTTAACTTGTACTAAACATTAAAACGTGCACATTCATAAGAAAAACACACTAAAATTAAAAGGGTAAAATATAAATATATTTTATATTTAGAAAACTGCATAATGATTTTATGAATTTCAGAAAGTTATTTTGTAGAATATAATTTTTTTGCTGCAGTTTAAAGAAAACTAAATATTAAATATTTACATTTTAATATTTTATTAACTTGAAATTAAAAACAAAAAAATTAATGAAAAATTATATATATATTTTATAATAATAAACTTAATAAATACATAATGCACATAATAAAACACTCAACTACATTATGTAAATTTTCTGTTTTATTGTTAACATTATTGGATAACTTTAAAATATGGTCATTTAAAAAAGAAACAAATTAAAATAAATTAAAACTAAAAGGCAAAATATAAATGCATTTTATATTTTGAAAACTACATTATGAATATAACAAAGTAGAAGTTTGCATATTCTTAAAAAAAATTAAATTGTTGAAAAATAATTAGGGTTTTTATACTTAACCTAAGCCATGAAAATATTTTAATTACTTTGAATAAAATAAACTTACTTTATTTGTATTAAAATAGATGAATAAAAGGTACAGATATATTTTAAAATAACAAGGTTACATAATAACATGTAATGAAAATGAAACAATCTTTTGATCCTTACATTCAAGTCGTGCCAAGAAATTTTGTAATATGTGTTTTTCATTATATATGGATCAATTATTGCCTGAGATAATATGTAGACATAATTGTTTTACATCTGAAATACTTATAAATCAGTATGAAATTTATTCAACACACTGTAAACTCACCTTAATCACAGCAGGAAACAAAAATGCTTTACAGACCCGATGCTACCAGCTCCGAATCCAGATCCAGTTTGGCCGCTTCTCAGACATTAGCTCAAGACCCCGCCCACCTCGAACACACAAGCCAATCAGATCTTGCTCAGAATCAGAGGTGCACCTGCCAGACCAATCAGATCCATGCATCCGTACAACAGATAGATGGCCCACATAAACAGGTGTGGTACAATAAATAACCAGAAGCCAAGTGAAAAGGCCATGTAAAAATTCAACTGTGTGCATTTTTACAAAATTTACAATATGCTAATTTTCACTTTAGGTTCAATTCATGAAGTAGTTTTCAAATTTAATCTTAAACCATTAAGATTTTGCAATGACATTTCATAACATATCCTCATTCTATAAAGCCAAAAAACAATAAACAAACAAATACATAATCAATTATTCTCAGTCCTAAACTGTACCGCAGTTCTTATATGGGTTTAACCAAAAATATATTTTAGAGATTGATATATTCATTATTAAAAATGTCCTCACAAAGTGATAACAACATGTTTTTCCATTAATTAAGCTCATCAAAATAATTAATATTTAATTTTAATTTTCAATTTTAATTTATTTAATTTCAAAACTTGATTTTATATGTGATATAAGATTCAGCTCAATTCAGTTTTACATAGTTTAAATGAACTGAAAAAAAAGTTAAAATAACTGATTATACTTAAAAATTTAAGTTAAAATCTGCAAGATTTTATTTATATTCACATGATTTTTCAAGGTCTAGAAATCACATAAGTCTTTCTCATTTGGTTTTTCTAAAACAATTTTTTTTGTCTCATTTTAATCCTTATTTTTTCTTATCTTCTAATCTCCCAAACAGAACCACTGTTAAAGAACTAAGACGATGACTGTTTACATATGCACCATCAATGTGAAGTTAACATGCATATTTTACGCAATTAAAATCTGCATTCTTGCAACTTAAGAGCTTATGGCATCATTGGTGATAACTTGCTAATCATGCTAGCAATATGGTAGTAACATGCTAATCATGATGGAAAAAGCTAGTAACATGCTAATAACTTGCTAATCAGGCTAGTAACATGCTATTAGCATGTTAATCATGCTAACAAAATGTCAGTTACATGCTAATCATGCTAGCAACATGGTAAATGGACTGCATTTATATAACGCTTTCAACAGACCCATGGCCATCCAAAGCGCTTTACAAGTTGCCTCACATTCACTCATTCATTCACACACCGACAGCGGTGTGTAGTAGTATAACATGGTAGTAGCATGCTAGTAACTTCCTAATCAGGCAAGCAACATGCTAATAGCATGCTAATAATTTTAACAATATTTTAATAACATGCAAATCATTCTATAAACATGCTACCAACAATCTAGTAACTTGTTAATCATGCTAGCAACATGCTAGTAGCATGCAAATTAAATTCTAGTAAAATGCTAATTATGCTAGAAACATGTTATCAACATCAATCTAAACTTTCAAACTTCAGGGTTTTACAACTGCTTTGAAAACTAAAGTTTGTCTTGACCTTTATCTAGCTTTGATTGAAGTATTGCCCAAATCTCAGCATGTAAAAGCAACACAAACACATCATCTTTTGATTGTTTGCTGGTTTTGCTTTATTTTTCCGCCATGATCTGAAAACCCAAAGTCAAAAATATAATATAAACTTCCGAAAAAACCAACACAATGACTTGTTTTTCTTAGAATCAAACAGAAAACAGTCGAGCGAGACTCGGAGAGATCAGGAAAAGGAACGTCCTGTTCGTCCGGCGTCGCCTGTAAAACAGCGGGATCGTCCGACCAGCGACTGGAGCGAGCGTTCACACCGGCGAACCGCGGCTCGCTCTGAAAGCACACGAGTGAGTCCTCACGTCTCCTCACCACTCCTTCTTCTTCTCGTCCATCGACACGCCGCCGGGGCCGAGCGCCACCACCAGCAGCAGGCCTCCGATGACCGACAGCGTTTGGAAGAAGTCGTATTTGAGGTAGTCGTGCATGGGTTTGTAGGAAGGCACCGTCCAGAAGGCGTTGAAGTAGACGTTGATGGCCAGGAGCCACAGCACCAGCGTCAGAGCGGCTAGTTTGGTCTTGAAGCCGACGGCCACCAGGACGATGAGCGCCGTCCCCACCATGTTCTGCAGGATCTGGACAGAAAACAGCGTTAGATTTAACTCTGGAACAACAGAACCTGAGAGAGGGTAGTAGTGTTTATAACATCCAAGTATTTTCATTATAGTTGCAATCAAGCGGTGCAATAATATAGTCACAATTAGCACATCCTGGTACCTTGATGCTGAAGAAATGGTTTCATTTACTTAACCTGGAAATGATACATGCTTAAATTGTTATATTTTAAAGGAAATTAGTACCTTTGTTCATCGAGGATGCATGAATGGAGCAAAAGTGCCAGTATAGACATTTATTATGTTACAATATATTTCTATTTCAAATAAACACTGTTCTTTTTAGTTTCAAATTATCTGAGAATCCTGAAAAAATGTATCAGTTTTCCAAAATATATTGAGCAGCACAACTGTGTTCAACACTGATAATAATCAGAAATTATTATTTTCTTGAGCAGTAAATCATCATATTATTCTGATTTCTGAAGATCATGTGACACTGAAGACTGGAGGAATGATGCTGAAAATACAGCGGAGCATCACAGAAATACATTACACTTTAACACAGATTCACACAGAAAATGGCTGATTTAATTGGAAAAATATTTAGCTATTTTTACTGTATTTTCTATCAAATATCAGCCTTTATTTTTTCTAACAATTTTGACTTTTTTCCTCAAGATTGCAATACAAACTCAGAACCTCAAGATAAAAAGTCATTTTTATCATACCTTTTTATTTTCTCATTCTGTGCTGGTTACAAAATTGCAAGAGAAAAAGGTCAAAATTGTGAAATAAAAATGGTATTTTTATAATATATATAAAAAAAGATTATTTCTGGTAATTCGAAGTTAAAATCTCATAATACAGACATTTTCAGAGTATTGTGAGATATAAAGTCAATTTCCTTTTTATTATTTTTTCCATGGCAGAATAAAATACTGCAGTTGCAAGATGACAACTTAGAAATGCAAGAAAAATGCCATTATTCTGAGTTTATAAGTTTATAAAGTCAGAACTGTGAGATTATGAAGTAACTATCGTGAGAAAAAAAAAAAAAAAGTGTCAGAATTAGAATTGTAATGAAAAAGTCTGAATTCTGACTTTTGCAACTATTGCAATTCGAAGGAAACAAGCGAAATATGTTGCAATGACCTTTTTTATTTTTTTAATCCCGTGGCGGAAACGTTTGTGTATTATGTAACACTGAACACTCACGGTCTCAACACTTACAGAGAAGAAGCTGGAGTCGAACTGCAGCAGTGTCATGAACATGAGCACCAGAAGCACACGTCCTCCCAGCTGCATGTACTGCTTCGGAGAGCTCTGTCCCATCGACGGCACGCCGGCAAACATGCTCTTCCCCTCGGAGCGAGACTCGGCCAGCAGCAGCAGCAGTCCTCCTCCCAGAGCCAGATTCCTGCACAAACACTCAACCATCATCATTCGGTCTCTTTCCCAGTCTAACTTTTTGTGCACACTTTGCATGTTGCATGCCAGATTTTATAGTGGATTGCAGTTGCTGTACAAACAGCAGATGACACATGATCTGTTTGCTTTTGTTCATGAAGAGTCTTTTATGCATGCATTTATGTATTTTGATGAAGATCTGATGACTTTCAGCATAATAGAGTGGGAAATGCCCAATTACAGAAGAAAGGAACAAAGATGGACCTTTGGTCGGATATTTTTGACCAAAGTAATGTCACGGAATATTCCAATATTACAGAAATATTGGAAATTACTAGTACATTTATTTGTCATGATTTGCAAACTATTTTCACATTAACAATCATTCATTCAGTTTGGTCCTGAACACACCACACAAATTTATATTAAACGCATTATACTGAATTATTTTAAGAACTGAATTAGTTTTTATAATATACATGACTGAAAGTGAACCAGAGTAATTATAGTTAAACCTAAACCACAAAAATATATTTTATATAATATATATATATATATTTTTTTTTTCTTTTTTTTTAATATATATATATATATATATATATATATATATTATTAATAAACATTTTCATTACTAGAAATAAAATGTTTTGTAAATAGACTATAAATAGATTTTGTAAATAGACTATAAAATAATAAGAAATTAATAAAAATATGTATTAATTTCAGCTTGTCTCCAAGCCAACATTTCTTATTTTAATTTATTTAAATTTCAAGTTCTAAAATAACTATTAACTAAATTAACTAAAATAAACTAAAACTAATAAATAAAAATTAATAAAAACTTAACATTTAAAAAAACTAATAAAAATTACAAACATTCTATCTAAACTTTAACTACAATTTAAATAAAAACAAATCCAATTGAAAATTATACTAAAACAGTATCTCAGTAACATCATTTGTTGAGTTTAATTTTACGTTCTAAAACAAAATAAACTAAAATTAATAAATAAAAATGAATAAAGACATTTTAAAAAATATATATAAAAATTACAAAAAGCACCTCATTTATCTAAAACCCAAACTAATATTAAAAACGTATAGGATCTCAATTATACTAAAATAACACCGGTGTGAACAGCACATCCACAAACACTGGAAACAGGAGTGAAACCGCATTCAGCTCCAGTGTGAACAGAGTTTATGATCTGAACTCACCTCATGAAAAACTTGAGATCCCACAGAATACTGTATGCGACTGTCTGAAACACAGAGACACGCTGATGAACACGAGCTGCACGCTTCAGACTAGAACACTGAACACAGACACACACGCGGTTCGCTCACCTGAAGGGCAATGATGCCAAACAACCCGACGCAAGCGTACTGAACACGGTTTCTGCTGAGGACCAGGACACATCCACCTGTGGACCAGACGTCAAAACTCACAGTCAGTCTATTCACTGCCAATCAAAACCTGCCGTTTAATTAGGGATGTACCGTATTGCATTTTTACCGATATCCGATAATTTTGGCCGATACCGATATATAATTATTTTAAATTTTTGGGTTATTTTTTAACAAGAACTTATTTGTTAGAATTAAATAAACAATAATAAAGTCATGTTATGATGAAAATGCTTTAAAGCTTTGAAAATGACTATAAACAAACTATATATTAAAATCACGGAATTTTTTTTCTCTCTCAGAAAGATGCAGTGGTATCCTTAAAATTTTATTTGAATATTTAACGTTTGTAAATGGTCTAAACCAAAAGAGTTCGAAAAAAAATAAAAAAAAAAATATTTTAGAGCTCATAATTTGTTTAAAAAAAAAAAATTACGTATTACACATTGAATAAATAAGCGCGAAATGCGAAAATACTCAAAAGTGTGTAGTTCCACAATTAGTTCTGGTCCTACAGTATTGAAAGGTTCCTGCAGTGCAAAAGACCATAATGACACTAAAATAACACAGACATGAACAGAACACAAAAACATTCGTTGGTTTGCTTTTCTTTTTTTACTGGTTGCAACATTTTTCTGGAAATATGTATATGTATATGTTATGTATATATATATATATATATATATATATATATATATATATATATATATATATATATATATATATATATATATATATATATATATATATATATATATATATAAATCTGGAATATTTGACTGATGGGACATTCACAACATTCTACTGTAGAACAATGCTAAAATGTATCAATGTAGGGCCTTATGAAATCCCTAAATTTTTTTTCCTAAATTTGGTTTTGTTTTTTTCATTTTTATAATTCTGTTTTTTTCTGTTTTAATTTTTTCTGGATTTTTTTTTTTTGTTTACTCCTTTTTAAATTGTATAAATGAATTCGGTTTTGTTGACTGGATTCCGCAATCCCATCTGCATTTTGCACATTGCTGAAGTCATAGGGCCCCATCAATGTAGCTGGGATGCACAGATAAATGCATCAATCACAATCTCCACTGAGTGCGTCTCAAATGAAGAAAAGCATTTCTGACATTAGGGCTGAAACGATTCCTCGAGTTACTCGAGTTACTCGATTACAAAAATTCCTCGAGGCAAAAACTCTGCCTCGAAGCCTCGTTAAATTCCTATGACGCGCACTATACGCGCGGCGCAGGGATTTGATTGTGTCACACGGACCGTTTATTCACACAGACCTTTTGAATTTAGTTGGCGCGATGGCGGAGAATAGATCTATAAATAAAGGGCAGAAATTGTCTAAAGTGTGGGATCATTACACATGTAATAAAGAAGAGAACAAGGTGCAGTGTCTCTACTGCAAAATAGAGCTGGCATACCACAACAGCACATCTTCCATGATTCAGCATCTGAACAGAAGACATCCACTCTATGCTGTTTCACCAAGCATCGCTAAAACAAAGTAAATTAACGTAGTCTAAGCCTATTGATGTTCGCTGATTTTAATCCCATACTGCATTTGTAGCGATGTCGTGATGCGGTTTGACTAGATATGATGTTTAACTTTGATGACGTTTTAAAGTAGTAAACGTAACTATCACGTTCAATTGCAAGAGAGTATAGCCTAAAAAAGAACCCCTTCACACACACACAAACACACGCACACACACGTACATTTTGATGTTTGTTTTGAGATTACAGCTTATTATTTATAATTGTTTATAATTGTTTTATTTACATAATTTTTTTAATACATTTTATACATTGTGTACCTGTTTGGCTTGATATTTTATATTCATTTTTTTGTTCTCAGGTTAACTAAACTAAATTTGCAGAAGGTGCAATCCTTTTTTTGTAATGTTGTGTATTAAGAAGACAAAAAACTAAGTTTATATTCATATTAGTTTTACAATACATGTTATACATGTTACAGTAAGTTCACTTAACTGTACATTGTTCTATAATTGTTGGCAATGCCAACTTGGCACTTAACTTTTGGAGCCAAACTTTTGGACTTGGAAATAAATACCTCTGTTGAGAAATAAAAGCCAAATGCTTGTTCATTTTACAGCCACATCATTTTTGGTATGCATTATTTGTTTTGGTTGTTCAAAAACACACACAAATCGTTTTATCCGATTACTCGATTAATCGATCGATTAAGTGCTAGATTAATCGATTACAAAAAGAATCGATAGCTGCAGCCCTATCTGACATAAATGTCCTGTTTCTGATCAGCTCACTTTCACACAAAATCAGCACATGGATAAAAATGAGGCCAGTGTGTGTGTTATACAGAGTGTGTGTGTGTGTGTGTCTCACCGATCTGTCCGATGAGGTTGAGCAGCACGAAGCCGGCAGCGAGGAAGTTCCCGCAGCTCCAGGTGGCCTCGATGTAGTCTCTCTGCTCGCTCCACTGGAACCACATGCGGATGCCGTCCTCCAGGAAGGTGCTGATGAGACACAGACGAGCGACGTGAGGCAGATACTGCTTAGTGACCCGCAGGAACTGAAACACAAGAGACGCAAACATCACGTCACAGCGATCAGCTGCACGACACAAACACACACTTCTGATGATGTCACACTTCATCATCCTTATAACAATCCTACTGGAATTAAAGAGCCTATATTGAGCATTTAGTCCCAGAATGACATTAAAGTAAGATGCTACAGGTGAATAAAGTAAAAATATTATTAAATGTTTTCCAAATATTAAATATATAAATATTCTGATATATAACTACTTCTAAAATATTATGTTTAAATATGCAACAAAAGCTTAGTTGATTTAGACTTATGCTTTAAAACAGAATAAATAAATAAACAAACAGTGGCATTAATTATAAACATTTATTATAAACACCATCACATTTCATGTGAATTTAAATCCATTAAGATAAAAAGTTTCTTTCCAAATGCACAGAACAGTTATTTCTAATTCTCCAAAAAAAATGGTGATTGCATTGACCGTTATCAACGGTTTACTAAAAAAATATATATATAATTAATTAAAAATGCACCAACATAAATCTGAACAATGGATTTTATCATGATATTTCTCACTCCATAAATCAGAAAATACTGTCAACAGACACAAACAAAGACACATTCACCAAATTTTGGCACTGAGATCATAACGCCTCATCGATAGCAATTTTCTTTTAGTAAAAAAATAGTGTTTAGTTGTATTGTTTAATATTAGTTTAAGTAATTTTTTTTATATATGTCTACATAGTTTATCAGTTTTAGTTTATTTTAGTATAATTCTTTTATCAACTTCAGCTAAATTAATAGAAATATTACCTTGGCAACTAGCTGAAATAAAATGTATAAAATAAATGATATTTATATACACAATTTTTTTTTCATGATTATAGTTTTCTTTAAAAATGCATTTTATTTTATCATGCACTTTTCCTCAATCCATTATAAACCTTTTAAAATATTTTTAAATAAATAAATAAAAATAAATAAATAAAAATTACCAAAACCTTAGCTATTTTTTAAATTATTTAATAAATATAGATTTTTTTTTTTTTTTTTTTAAGTACCATTTTAGGATCGACTTAAGATAAATTAAAATGAGAAATATTACCTAGGCAACAAGCTGAACTAATATGTATAATGAAAGTTTATAAATATATATATATATATATATATATATTATTTCAGTTTTTTATGGTTTTAGTTTTCTATAATAAGTCGGATAGCAAAAAGTTGTTTTACAACAATAACACATTTTTTTTAATATAAATAAATAATTATAAAATTATATAATAGTATCTCAGTGATATTAAAATCAGTTTAACAGAATGTTATATTTTGATATGAAACTGCAAAAAACAGTACTTTTTTCATTGCATGTGGTTTAAAAAAAAAAGAAGAAAAAAAAGGAAAAAAAAAAGCTAGCATGCAGAGTAATAGAGAAGAATCATCCTGCAGGTACAGACTTGTGTCTTGATGTCAGATTCTGAAGAAGCAAATAAAGCCAAACAGCTGCACTATCTTTAAGATTCAGCAGCATCAATAATTCATATTTATATTAACACAACATTTAGGCTTCAGCAGTTAACCCGGACTCCTGCAATTCACTCACTTCTCCATATTTAGACGGATGCAGATTTGACCGAGGTTTTGAGTCATGTCCTGAAACAAGCCATCGTCAAACACATCCAGACCTGTGCAAAACACACTTTAACCGCAAGGACATGAGCATTTAAACTCAAGAAGCAAAGCCAGTGTGTGTTTGAGAGTTTTGCTGAAACTCGTGAGATTGAGCAATCAGCTTTCAGTGCAATGCTCTCCACTAAAGTGAACAAAAGTTGAGTAAAGCACAGCTGTGACTGTCCTTAAAGCATGTCAAACTGTTTTCTTAGTTTAAAGAGAATAACTGTCAACTTTCAGGTCAAGTTAAGCTCCAGCTTTAATATAAAAGTATGAAGCGAAGCGAAGCTTGCATTAAATGTGCATTTCGTATTGCATGTTTTATCCTCTTTAAATGTGTTCTAACATCATTTGGCAACCAGTATCTGTGTCTATTTTCAATGCATGAACATGCATTTCATATTCAAACGTGAATATTACAAATTCCCACTGCGAACAGTGAGTGTGATCGATTAAAGTAGACGATCTGACCTGATCCGCCGTGTCCTCCGCCGCGCTCATCAGGTCCTCCTGCCGCATCACTCACCGATATCAGCCAAATAACAAGATCAACTCGCGTGTGTCAAACACTCAGAAGCGCTGCTGTCTGTCAAGGCCTCCGCCGCTGCCGTCCCACAATGCAGCGCGCCGCTTCGAAAATTAAAACCTCGAGCGCGCGCACAGCGGCCTCCCGCGAGCCACGTATACTCGTGCGCGCGCGCGCACGGCAGGATAGTTCGACCTCAAGACTTTTCGACAAAATGTAATTTTTAGTATACATATGTGATATGTTTCATTAAAATAAGCACATAATAATATATATTTTTATTATTATGAAAAATAATAATTATTACATAAAACACATGTAGTACTATATTAACAATATTCTTGTTAAATCAATTATTATTATACAGTATTAATAATAATAAAAAAAATTTATAAGTTATATAGTTTATAATAATACAATTATTTAAACATGTTTATTTTATTAGTATAATACTATTATTATATTAACATTATTTTATTATTATACATATAATAATTATTATTATTACTCGAATTATTACTGATCATTATCCAATTTAAAAATATTTTATATAAAGAGTATATTAAATAAACATTATTATTATTAATGAATTATATTACAATAGTCATAGACATAGACATTGAAGTCTTTTTTTAAGTCTTTGACTAAAAACAAACAAAATGTAAATATTTTACTCTTTTATATATATATAAAATATATATAAAAGAGTAAAATATTTACATTTTGTTTGTTTTTTGTCAAAGACTTCAATTTTATTTATGCAGTTATGTAATCCACTTTTATTTATAAATGTAACTTATTTAAAAATAATAACATGATAATTATTATGTATCTATATATTATGATTATTTTGTATCATTATTCTATGACTATTGTAATATAATTCATTAATAATAATAATATGTTTATTTAATATACTCTTTATATAAAATTTGGATAATGATCAGTAATAATTCGAGTAATAATAATAATAATTATATGTATAATAATAATAATATATATATATATATATATATATATATATATATATATATATATATATATATATATATATATATATATATATATATATATAGTGTGTGTGTGTGTGTGTAAAACAAGGATGTTGTAATATATACCTTACACAAACACACTGTTAAAACAAGAAAACAGAGAATCTAGGGACAGAGTCATGTAGATCCGTCCTCTGTAACAGCACAGATTAATATCTTCATCAGTCAAACACACACACGCGCACGCACGCACAAACACACACACTCTCCTTCACACTTACCCAGACTCTCTCTCACACACACACACACACACACACTTTAAATATTTATCTATGCTCTCTCATATTTAACAAAGACAATAAAAGGGCTAAAATAAAACAGATGATTGACTTTTGATTAGTTTGCTCTAAAATCATGAACTTTGTCTGGTTGTATGTGTTTGTTGTATGTTTTTCTTTCACCAGAAAAATTAAATAAAAGTTTGAACAGGGCTCTCTGGTTGATTTGACACAGAATGAGTCTACTTTACATTTTTCATATGTTGAAATATTGATTACAGTTTTGCATATACACAGTTGCTGGTGTCACGGTAAAACATATAATATAAAGTCTTGTAAAGGAGTGTATTTAAACTTTTATAACCAGGACCTGTTTACTTCCATTGTAAGTGCCTTACTGTAACTGCAGTATATGAGAAGAGCACATTGTTGACCTTCCATTTCAGTCAAATTATTTTTGAGGCGACAGTGGAAAGATGTTTTTAAAAGAAAGTTTAATGTTCTCCTTTTATTCATTTGCAATAACACATGTGACTCAATCATATTATAAAATAACATTATAAAATAAAATTAACATAAATAAAACATAAATAATGTAACAAAGGACACACTTTATAATAGCTGTAGTTAAAACACATGATTAAAACTGAAGACACTTGGTTTCCTCCACAGAAAAAAGGGAACAGTCTAAGCACATCAAGCAGAGCAAGGCTCAGTCAAGTTTCTTTCTGACCACATGTACACACTTTTTTCTACACATCACCATCGTTAATTTGAATGACTATATTTAAATTATCATTATATTTATATTAAATTAATGTGACCTGAGCTAGCGGTCTAGATAACTCATTAAATACTCAAATAGCAGACATTTGGATGATTCATATTCTTAGTTTCTATGATGGTTTCCTAATCTAGACTAATAAATCTGAGATTATGTACTACAATGACAGCTGGGTCTTTGATGCATTGCTTTGTTCCTCTTTGGCAAGTCACTCTGGATAAACATGTTAATAAATGCATAAATGTAGTTTACTTAAATTTGAGATAATATTGTTTTGCTAATGTCCTGAGTTTGGTTGCATGTTAGTTTGCATAACCATAACCAACAACCGTGTTTTGCCACATTATCCACTATTTTACATATAAATGATTACTGTGTGAAATGCCGCCATAGAAAATGTTTATATTTTTATGCTGCTTATTTTGCAAATATTGTTTCAATTAAAAAAACTGAGAATCCTTGGGCAGACATTTTTAACACTAAACAGTATAACTGCGTAAATCTTTTAAAAGACTGAGGGCTCCAAGGCAACAAATTATCATATCAAGACTTATTAACATGTATTGATTGACTATGTTTTTATCATTTATGTTGACTTTTCTGAGCATCTTTTCTCGACTTTTCATTTAGATTCACATTTAGTAATTTTTTTTGCAAAGCAACTTACAAATTTGAACAAAAGAAGTGATCAAATCAACACAATTTGTAACAATCAGCATCGTTATTGTGAGATTTCTTCAGTTGGACTAGTTTGGAGGTTTGAAGTTGGTATTTTCAGCAAGCAGGGACACTAACACCACTGTTTGTATCCATACATTTCCAATTCATCCCATTTTTGTTTTTGGTTAGTAAGGGAGCAAGTACTATATAGACTTTAGGCTATATTACGAAGCTCTTCATTCTAATACAGTGAAACTGAAGAATCTGGATAAAGCCTAAATCCAGCATAGAGGGGCTCGATAAATGTGCTGTGGTATGTGTGCAAGTGAATAAGTGTGTGTGTGTCAGACACACTGTAGAAGGACAGCTCGCCGGCGGGCCAGTCCAAATACACTCCTACTCTTTTAGAGGGGGGAGAAGGGGCCGGTAAGTTGGTTCTATTATTGCTGTGCCAGGCAGAGTATTTGTTATCAAAGCAGATGAGACTCCAGGACATTTCATTGAGCCCAAACCTACAGTCACTTCCTGTTCTTTGGATTCCCTTATAGGTCACTGACAATCCAGCTCCCCTCACACTCCATTCAGCCTCCCAGTAATGGCGTTTACACAGACTCTCCGTGCACAAAACTTGTTCAAAGCAGTCAAATCTCTCTGGATGACTTGGATAAGGCAGCTCCTCTTCCACTCGTGTCACCTTTCTGTTCTCCTCAGACAGAGAGAGATGGTTGTTTGCAGTGTTTATGTCAAGTGTGAGATTACAGGTATCTGCACACAAGGAAAGAGATTTTAACTTTTTTTCTTATAGTCATGACAACCTCGTGTATGTGTGAGAGAGAGAGTGAGTGAGTGAGTGTGTTAGGGGTGGGAATCTATGGCTATCTCAAGATTCGATTTGATTATGATTCAGAGGCCCACAATTCAATATAATTACGATTAACAATGCATAGATGCATCACAATATTGTCATACAACTTGCACCTCAATTAGGGGTGGGAATCTTCAGGCACTTCATGCATGGGAGTCACGATCCAATTCCAATGAATTTCATATAAAAGTATTTGAAAATGCAAGTGCATTTAACCGCAACAGAAACAATAAACACAAAGCGCACGTGAAAGTCTAATGTATCTAATAGTACTGCATTCCACACTGCAAAAAGACAGCATATCTAAAGCAAAATATGGCGGGTGGAAGCACCGTGCACTTTCTAGCATGCACACGTGCCATATGCGGGAAAAATAAACAAGTTCAGAATAGATTCTGAAATGTCTATTCAGAATTGTTGAAGAGAGAATCGCGATGCATCGGAGAACCGATTTTTTCCCCCACCCCTAGCATGTGTGTGTGTGAGAGAGAGTGAGTGAGTGAGTGTGTGTGTGTGTTTGTGTGCGCAAGTGAGTGAGTGATTGTGTGTGTGTGTGTGTGTGTGTGTGTGTAAAACAACAAAATGACCTACATTTGTGTAGTCCTGGTGTGATTCTGAAATGTCCTCCATGGTCCAAACTACAAAGAACACAAACACACAATATTACATTAGTTACAAACATTCATCAGTTCACGCTGTTTTTTTTCAGTTGGTTAAGAAAATGTTCCAATATAAAAACAACTGTGACAAGTGGGAGTCATGACCTAGCTGTGCATACTTTGTTTCCAGAGGTTAAGTAAATCTGAAAAAAATATTACTTTTGGTATATTTGAGATGGTTTCATTTGTAATAATAATAATAATAATAATAATAATAATAATAATAATAGTTAAATTATTTTTATAACTTAGTTTACAAAGAACACAACATCACTGCTATGCTAAATACTTTATTATCTCAAGTACATACTTGAGTTTGCAGTTTGAATGGCTCAGGCTGTCAGAGAGCACCTTCACTCCAGAATCTCCTGGGTAATTGTAGCTCAAATCCAGCTCTCTCAGGTGTGAGGGGTTAGAACTCAGAGCCGAAGCCAGATATGAACAGCCTTCCTGTGTCACCATACAGCCAGACAATCTTTAAAAACACACAGTGAGTAGTTTTGTTATTCGAACACTGGGTAAATTGGTAAATCTAGTCGATGTGTGGTTTCACCAGTATTATGTGGTTATGAACAGTGTCTTTCACCATCAGATTTTATATTATACATTTCTAATTATCTCCCTTTTGTGAGGAGTTTATTAGTCCAAATAGAAAGTACAACACATTAAAATTAACATTAACAATTTACACAAGTAAATTCTAAACATAAATGTTTGCAACAATTGCTAGAAACATGTAGCTGATTTGAGATGTGACAGCTCATAATTAGTACTGTGTGGGGAATGAAAGGGAATAGATAGTAGTTATAGTAACAGTACACATTTAAAAACAGGACTTAAATAATTAGAGAACAATCATGGGACTATATATTTTAACTTCAGGTTTTATTTTAATCGACATTTAATCAAAATATTCCTAAATACCTCAGTATCTGCAGTCGACAGTTTGGACTCTTTAGTCCAGTAGAGAGCAGCTTCACTCCTGAATCCTGCAGGTCATTGTTACTCAGGTCCAGCTCTCTCAGGGGAGAGTCTGATAATTGCAGAGCTGAGGCCACAGTTTCACAGGACTGATCAGTGATATTGCAGTCTGCAAGACTGAGAGACAGAAAAGCATTTTTCATTGGTTTACTGGTCAAATGGTTCTACAGGGATTGGCATGACTCGTCTTTAGTGAACTTGAGGTTAGAAAGCGTAGAAAGATAGAAAGTGCAAAAAATATTTTCAAAAACAAACAAGAACATGTCTAAGAATGAGAATACAGCAGAAGAGGAGATTGTGATGATTTTTTTATGAGGTATGGGAGGAGGAAGCCAGACTTGTCAAACTGACATCTTGGCATGTGCTGTGTGTGTGAGTATTTGCAGCATTTATATGTGTGAAGTTATAAGTGTGCATGTGTGTATGTGCTAAAAAAAGTCTCCTCAATGTGAAACCCAATATCACAGAAAGACTTTTATAAATGTATTACAGCCCAGTTTTCAAGTTTGAATTGTAAGATTCTTTCGTTCATGTGCTTTATGATTTTTTTTCTAAATAAAAAAACAGTATAATCTATTAATTTATTTTTTTTACCCTAATTTACCAACTCTCAACACACAGTAATGGTCAATAACTGTAATTTACTGAAAGCCTATTTAAAAAAAAAAAGAAATAACACATTGCATTTGAAGATAGCATATTGTTTTAGAATTTTACAGTCCAAAAAATAAAATATGTAAAAACTACAACTTGTAGCTTCAGGTCCTAAAGGGTTAACTTACCTATTAATGCATTTCTAATGCAAAGCACTTTTTTACTGTATGTTCCTGTCTTTACTTGTACTTTTCGAAACTGTTATGCAGCACTCATGCTATAAAAGGCAAGCTTCTTACACCAAAATTTGTTTTAAGCGATATAATTTCTCAGGACTCAAGTGTAACATAATTATTGCATTGAGACCACAGAGTTTGAATCTCTAAGAAGTTTGTACTTACAAAGCTTTTCTGCAGTTTCTCACAGCTGGTATCAGTCTCCTTCTACCTTCCTCTGATGTGTTGTATTTTTTAAGGTCCAGCTCATCCAGTGCCTCCTCTGATATCTGAAGTATGTAGGCTATGGCTGAGCAGTGCGCAGCAGACAGTTCTTTTTCTGAGTGTTTGTCTGATTTCAGAAACTCCAGGATTTCTCTTTGCAGAGTCTGATCGTTCATTTCAAGCAGACAGAGGAACAGATTGATTGATCTTTCAGCAGAAAGAGTATTTTTCCATTCTTTGATTTTGTCCTTGACGTACTTTATAGTTTCATTGATGCTCTCTGAACTGTTCTCTGTGTGTGTCAGTAGTCCATGTAACAGTTTCTGATTGGACTCAAGTGAGATGCCCAGCAGGAACCGGAGGAAAAGATCCATGCGTCCATTCTCATTCTTAAGAGCTTTATCCAGTACTCCTTTATGCAAATTATGAAGTAAATCAAAAACTTTCAAGGCATCAGAAGTGTTATTTACATAGGAGTAAAAGACATAAAATGCTGCAAGAAACTCCTGAAAACTCAGGTGTATAAAGCAGTAGACTTTCCTCTGATTAATCACATATTCTTCTTTAAAGATCTCAGTGCAAATCCCAGAATACACAGAAGCCTCAGTGACCTCTATGCCACATTCTCTCAGGTCCTCCTCATAGAACATGATATTTCCACGCATCAGCTGTTTGAAAGCCAGTTCAGCAAGTTTCACAATCACTCCCCTGTTTGACTGCAGGAGTTTCTGTGGATCTCTCTCGTCTCTCTCATCATACTTCTGATTTCTTATATTTGTCTGAATAATCAAGAAGTGTATGTACATTTCAGTCAGAGTTTTGGGGACTTCTGCACAGTCATCTCGTTTCATGATGTTTTGAAGCACAGTGGCTGAGATCCAGCAGAAGACTGGTATGTAACACATGATGTGGAGGCTTCTTGCTGCTTTAATGTGTGAGATAATTCTTCTGGCTTGATGCTGGTCACTGATTCTCTTCCTGAAATACTCCTCTTTCTGAGGGTCATTGAATCCCTGAATTTCTGTCAGACGGTGGATGTATTTGGAGGGGATCTGATTGGCTGCTGCTGGTCTGGAGGTGATCCAGATGAGAGCAGATGGAAGCAGATCCCCTTTAATGAGGTTTGACATCAACACACCCAATGATGAAGTCTCAGCCACATCACAAACTTTCTCACTGTCTGACCACTCAAGTTTAATTTTGCTTTCATCCAGACCATCAAAAACTAACACAACTTTACATAAATCATATACCTTTGGGTCCAGATCTTGAAGTCCAGGATGAAAGTCCAGCAGAAGTCTGTGAAGACTGTACTGATTATCTTTAAACAAGTTCAGCTCTCGAAATGGAAGCACAAACATGAAATCTACATCCTGATTGGCTTTTCCCTCAGCCCAGTCGAGAATAAACTTCTGCACAGAGACGGTTTTTCCGATTCCAGCGATGCCTTTAGTAAGAACAGTCTTGATTCGGTCTTTCCTCATTCTTTTATTATTCTTATAGCCTGGTTCAGGTAAGGGGTCAAAAATGTCATTACATTTGATCGGAGTGTCTTGTAATTGTTGTATTCTGGGTGTTTTCTCCATCTGTAAAACCTCATGCTCTTCATTCACTGCTTCGCTCTCTCCCTCTATGATGTAGAGCTGTGTGTAGATGCTGTTCAAGAGGGTTTCATTCTCTTGTAGCTTGATACCTTCAAATAAGCTCTCATACTTCCCTTTCATGATGGTTTTGTGTTTCTCTTTAACTCTCTGCAAGACATCATCCACTAGTTGTCGTGAATCCTGCTCCAGGTCTCTAGTCTCCTCCACCTGTGTGTAGAGGGCTGGTTCTGCATAGTGCTGTCTGATGTGGTTCTCGGAGTAGAACGCAGCACAAATCAGACAGGACTTCACATCTCTGAGCTTCCTCTCAGTGGAGCTGTGAGCAGGAAAAAAACATCTAGAGATAGAAGGCATTATAATGTGAGTTTAAACTTGTTAAATTTCAAGATGTTGACATAAAATGTTGAGAATTAAATAAATTACAAGAAAAAAGTTGTTGTGTTTCTTGAAAAAACTTGTTACATTTCGAGAAAAAAAAGGTAGAAATACATTTTTCCGGATAAACTAAACAAATTATTAGAATAAAGTCTAAATAAAATGCTGAGAATAAACACACTGGTATAATGTTAATTTCCTCTTGTTGGAAAGTGTTTATCAGCCTCTACAGTGGAGCAGGTCATAGACAGTGATGGTCTTATATGATGCGGTCGACCAGAGTTCAAATCCGACTTTTGCTGAACTTGGTCTACTTCCTTTTTTTCTCGAAACACAAGTATTTTCTAATTATTTAATGAGTTTATTCTCAACATTTTATTTAGATTTTTTTCTCATATTTTTTTTTCTCTGAACAACTTTTTTCTTGTAATATAATGAAGTTATTCTCAACATTTTATTTCTTAATTTTTCTCAAAATGTAACTAGTTTTTCCTTGAAATAAAACTTTTCTCATAATATAATGAGATTATTTTCAACGCTTTATGTAGAATCTTTTCTCGAAATGTAACAACTTTTTCTCAAAACACGATTTTTTTCTTGTAATTTAATGACTTTATTCTCAACATTTTATTTTGACATTTTTCTCAATATTAAACAACTTTTTTTGTATCAAAACACAACGACTTTATTGTCTTAATTTAATTCTCAAAATTTATTTCAACTTTTTTCTCGAAATGTAAAAAAGAAATGATCAAACCATAATGGCTTTATTCTCTAAATTTAATGATTTAACTCTCAACATTTTATTTCAACATTTTTCTTGAAATTTAACGAGTTTAATCTCACAAAACAATGGATCTCATTCATGAAACTTTCGTAAATATGTGAGTGATTTGCGCATAAGGAGACCTTCCCGAAATCTCTTCTCCTGATTCACAAATACTTCATAAACGTCAGATGTGACGCGTTCACGCTCATTCTCAATTACCATAAATTTCATAAAGTTCATTCAAAACACCACATTTTATTTTCAAGCGTACATAGTGGCCTATCAGGTCCTAAAAAAAGGAAGCTTGGCAGCATATTATAGATGTTGTTAATGCAGTTTCATCTGTTAATTGAACAGTCCCAGAAGTGAAAAGAAAATGGTTCATCATGTAGCTTGACTGCGAAAAACAAATTAGTTCACTTCTACAAAATTTGTTTGCCCAGCCCTATTGAAAACAATTAATTATTTGATTTAAGTGTTCTGTTTGCAGATTCCATTAATGGCTCTCATAATAAAAGTAAAAAGAAAAAGCATAATTATATAGAATATAGAATATTTTTTTCAAAATGCTGTGTAAATATGTACACGATCAAGGTGAATTAAAATGCATCCTTATTAATGAGCAAAACGTTCGGATGTTAGACGCACTATTCGCGCGTAGCTGGGAGCAGGTGAAGATTTCTTTCGTACCAACTAACATTTGGAAAATACGAACATTTTAATGAATCCGAACATTTACACCACTATACACACAATTATTATTCAAATAGAGTCTTTTATTATTATTATTAAAAAACAATCACAGAGAACTGTGCCATTATTATTGCCAATACTATTCTATTATATTCACACCCCTTGTCTTACCTTGAATTAGAGACTCCCGTTCCATGCCTAAAGAAAGGAGGTTTGGCCATGAAGCCGTCGCTCTTCATAGAGACACAGTTAAAAACTGGAGATGCTGCCGTCTGAGAGTGGTGTCTGTAAATATTATGTGGAAATATTAATATGAAATAAAGCTGTTTCTGATAAATTATTATATTGAGAGACTAACAGAACTTACAGGTAGAACAGTTTTTGGTCTAAAAATTAAACCGTATTCTTGCTTGTGTGCCATTTCTTCACTACTACATTTTATCTTATAAATATAGATAACAAAAACCCATACATGCCATCTCCATTCCCCAGACTCCATTCACCTGTCACTCATTACACCCCTCAACTGTTTATTAAATCTAAGTTTCACCTGCACTTGGACCCAGACCATGTTTTTCCATGGTGCTCCCTTACCGCTCTGTGACAATACAGGGATATTTTTGCTTTCATAACTTATAATAATTATAAATCATAGGGGCATTGCAACTGCATTCTTGTACTTCATGCAATGAATGCTTTTGGATAAAGACATATCTTACCTAGAATTAGAGACTCCTGCTTCATCACTAAAGGTGGGAGGTTTGGCCATGGAGCCGTCACTCTTCATAGATACACAGCTAGAAACGTGTCTGGAAATATAAAGTGAAAATATTCCATCATCCGGCACATCATTAAAGGAACACTCCGACTTTTTGGGACTTTAGCTTATATCCCCCAGAGTTAGATACGTCCATACATACCTTTTTCATTTCTGTGCGTTTTGTAAGTGTTATTTCACGTATAAATGGATAATGGTAGCATAGCATAGCATAGTAGCTGTGCTCCTACACATAGTGAGAATGTAGTTCCCAGTATTTATATGATTAAAATGGTCTCTGTCTCATATAGCCTTGTTATTTGTACACGCTGTGACTATTCAGATCACAACATGTAAATAGGAAAATGTTTGCATTATTTTGTCACTTATTGGGATTACTATGCTAACAGTATCCATTTACATCCAGTCTTTGTGCTAAGCTAGGCTAACAGTGGGTGCGTCAAATAACACTTACAGAACGCACAGAAATGAAAAAGGTATGTATGGACTTATTTTTCTTATTTTTTTGTTATCTATGTTTTGTTAATATGAAGGGAAAGCACCAGGATAAAAAAAGAAATATCTTACCTAGAATTAGAGACTCCTACTCCATTACTAAAGGCAGGAGGTTTGGCCATGGAGCCGTCGCTCTTCATAGACACACAGCTAGAAACAAGAGATGCTGCCGTCTGAGTGTGGTGTCTGCAAATATTATTATGAAATAAAGCTGTTTCTGATCAAATATTATATTAAGAGACTAACGGAAATTATAGGTAGATCAGCCATTAACATGACTTAGCAATAACACCCTAAAAAATTATTGAAGGGAGATCTGAATACAAATTTAATCAATTATGTCAATTAAACAGTATTATTGCTTGTGCGCAATGACTTAACTTCTACATTGTATCTTATAAAATAAATATCAAAAACCATACAGGGATATTTTTGCTTTCATAACCTTAATTATAAGGGTATTTCAGCTAAATTTCAGCTTTTTCATGCAGTTATTGCTTTTGGATAAATACATATCTTACCTCGAATTAGAGACTCCCCCTCCATCACTAAAAGCAGGGGGTTTGGCCATGGAGCCGTCACTCTTCATAGACACACAGCTAGAGTCTGGAGATGGTACTGTCTGGGTCTGAACAGCATCCTCCTCCTCTCTCTCCTCACAGCGGCTCATTTTCGAGGCAGTGCACTCCTCGTCTCTCTTTGGCACGTCAATGCATCTAAAATATGGCACTACATATAAAGCACAACTGACATCCAGAGCTAGCCGCTTTCTGAGACTAGCATATTCTCACAGGATCTTATAATACGTCCTACGTCATCCGATGGAATTCTATTGTGTGTACAGCATTTAGCAGAAGCTAGATTACTGTTTATAAATTGTTATAATATAAAAAAATAATGTTCCAACAAAAACACATTGATTTGCTACTGGAGGCCTTTATTCACCCCTGAAGCCACGTGGGACACTTTTTATGATGGATGGACGTGCTTTATTGGACTTCTTTTGGACTATTGAAGAATTCACTACCATTATAAAGCTTGGAAGGGGTTAGGGTTTTAATGAAGAAAGTCATACACACCTAGGACGCCTTCAGGGTAAGTAAATCATGGGGGAATTTTCATTTTTGAGTGCACTATCCCTTTAAATAATTTTTTTTTTTTTTTGTTAAAATTGCACCAGTTCAGCCAAATGTAACATTTTGTCTGTCAAAGTAGGTAGATACATAAAACATTTAAAAATTTAAAAACAAATGCACAATCAGAAGCGTCATGCCCATTCAAGATCTTCTTTAAGCACCAAGAGCTTGTAACACTCCAAAGAGAAAGGAAAACTTGAAATCGCATCAAGTATGGTGAGTGACCCATACTCGGACTTGGACATTTAACCCATTCAAGTGCACACACACACCAGTAACATGTTCTTTAAGTATGAAAATGTTCTTTACTCTCTGTAAAAATGAAAGCGTTATAATTAGCAACTTACATTACTGTTATTGAATTCACATTAAATACAAAGTCAGCCATAATGAAAAATTTTTACGGCATGACACCAAAATCTGGTACTTAAGTAAAAAGCTGGGTTTTTATGTGTAGTTAATAGATTATACTATTAATCTACCATGCCGACCACCATTTATTGATCAAATAGCAATTTATATTCCCAGTTATAGTTAGAAAGGAGAGAAAAAAATCATGAGTGCATTTGGGCCCTGTGCACAGTCCCCAGACTTTAGACCTATGGAGGGATTTTTGGGTCAAATTATAAACGAAAAGTCTAAAACTAAAAGTCTTAAACCAAAACTAAAAATCTAAATTTGAAACTTAAAGTCCAAGTCGAAAATTTATTTGGTATTTAGGATTGGGCATTTGGTATTTAGGATTGGGCATTTTCTATTTAGGGTTGGGCATTTGGTCATTTAGCCATTTAGGATTTAGGATTGGGCATTTGGGGATTTAGGATTGGGAATTTGGTATTTAGGATAGGGAATTTGGTATTTAGGATTGGGCATTTAATCATTTAGCCATTTAGGATTGAGGATTGGGGATTTGGGGATTTAGGATTGGGCATTTGAGGATTGAGGATTGGGGAGTGTATGCAAATTAGGAGGCGTGGCCCAAATACTGGAGGCTGGGTTTGAAATGGCTGGTGCGCAGAGGCACCTTATGGACAGCAGAGGGAGCTCCCAGTGCTAAGGAACACAATGTAATGAAACCAAACGGAGCAAGTGAGCGGCTTGAGCGAGGACTGTGTGATAACTTCAACTTAATGACAGCTTTGTAACATTTGTGGCCTCAAACACAAAGTCACCAGTGAAAGGAGTGCTATCGTTCTGACGACGAAAAAGCAGCAGACAGACAGTGCAGCAGGTAAGATGCTAACATTAGCTACTAGTTATATAAGCTGATATTGCTAACATGCTTTAATAGGGTATTATTATATTGGGACATGCTGCCTTCTTTTTTAAACTGCGCTTAACCCCTCTGACATTAGTAGATACACTCCTTTCACATTGCCACTAGATGGTCTTGTTTATGTTTTTTTCTTTTTTTTTTTTTGCTATATAGTATTTTATTAAGATTGTAAGAGAAAAGAAATTAGGCTTGTTCGACTTGAACCGGCGCTGCACACTGCAAGACCGATCGGTTTATGACATCAAAGTACTGCGAGAGCGATTCAAAAGCATAAGGAGCGTCTACTCTCTTTGATGTCATATGTCGTGTGTGTATGTATGTATGTGTGTATATGTATATATAACACAACTCATAAAAAAAAAAAAAAAAAAAAAACAAGGTTAGGAAACAGTAAAGGCAGCATGAAGGCCAGTGACGATGTAACAGCAGGGTTTTTGTGCAGTGTAAAAAGGACCGCAATATATTGTTATATTATACTCTGACATCGTCTTAACGTGTTTATGTGGTGACTTTGCTGCTTCCAGCTGATATTCTGCTAGTCACTTGCAGTCCGTGCCATTGGGTCACTAACATATTGTCTTGTGTGGAAAGGTTTAACCATCACAGCTAACACTGTAGTTCAGTGTTGTGCTACTCACCTGAAGTCAAACAGGACCAAAGAACTAGAGGGGACTGTTGAACCGTTAAGGCCATGTTTCAGTAACTTTTCTTATAACAATATATAACCCAACCACTGACTTGTCATGATTCTTGCAGATGTTTCACCTGGACATGAAGGACCACTTGTTGTCACAGCTTTGGGTCAGAGATTTGCTGCAGTGTTTCCAGAAGTGCTCACTAGGTCACAGCCAAGCTACGGCTCATTCTGTAAAAACACCACTAGACTCCAGACTTTTTCACTCACTCAGACACATTGGCACTTTATTCTCAAGTATTGTAGTTTATTTTCTCCTCTTAGTTCTTATATATATGACCTTGTAATGATTTTAACTTCATATTCATCGGGAAGGAGGAGGCGGGAACCGGCGCACAATCAAAACATTTTAATAATTCAATTCAATTCAATTCAAGTTTATTTGTATAGCGCTTTTTACAAAATAAATCGTTACAAAGCAACTTTACAGAAAATTATGTTTCTACAATATTTAGTAGTAGCTAGTAGTTTGTGCAAAAAAAATTCAAAAATAAACACAAAACAGCACATCAGCCCCTCACGGACGACTGGTGCGCACAAAATAAAAAGCAAACATAAAATAATGTCCCAGGCCTGGTCCTCTCTCGTCCTTCACTATAGTCGCTCCAGTTTTATATCTTTCCATCTCCTACGTGGGACTCGATACCGGCGGTGGGGCCGCAGGTGTAGCTCATCTCCAATCACTACACCTGGCCTCACTCCTGTTCCCCACGCCTCTCGGCCCCGCCCCACTCGCCACAGACCTATAATTACATGAATTTATTTTGTTTGTTATATCTTTAAATTACCTTCTGTACTTTTCTGTTCTCCCTGTAATTATTGTTGTGGTGCCTGATTTCCCCCATAAAAATCTTGACTAGTAACTAACACTTTATTGTCTTTCTTAGTAGTGTAGTAAAGCAAAATACAGGCATGTTACAGTTAATTAATCTCAATCAAGGACTTCCCTTTTTATCAAAAATGTTCGGTGTCTTGTCTTCTGTGAGCATATATATATGCATTTTGTCAGGAGAGGACTACAAGGAGAAGGGTAGTTTGTCAAAGACAAAGTCTTCCGGTCTGTTGGGGAGCTGAATTACTGTAGTTGTGCTGTATCTTGGACATGCCCTGGTTCTCCTTAAAATAATCTAGACAATACTTCCACAGTTTCACAATAAAGTTGAACACCGTAGTCACGTTGCTCTGTGCTTGGTTGAGGTAAAAGGGCAAAGTCTGCTTCAGTAAGCTGCCTTGGAAGCTCAGTCTCTGGAATGTCAAGATGAGTGTCCACCCCTGCTGCACTTGGTCCACTCCAGTCAGTCCCATATTCTTCACTTCATTTACAAGGTCATATATATAAGAACTAAGAGGAGAAAATAAACTACAATACTTGAGAATAAAGTGCCAATGTGTCTGAGTGAGTGAAAAAGTCTGGAGTCTAGTGGTGTTTTTACAGAATGAGCCGTAGCTTGGCTGTGACCTAGTGAGCACTTCTGGAAACACTGCAGCAAATCTCTGACCCAAAGCTGTGACAACAAGTGGTCCTTCATGTCCAGGTGAAACATCTGCAAGAATCATGACAAGTCAGTGGTTGGGTTATATATTGTTATAAGAAAAGTTACTGAAACATGGCCTTAACGGTTCAACAGTCCCCTCTAGTTCTTTGGTCCTGTTTGACTTCAGGTGAGTAGCACAACACTGAACTACAGTGTTAGCTGTGATGGTTAAACCTTTCCACACAAGACAATATGTTAGTGACCCAATGGCACGGACTGCAAGTGACTAGCAGAATATCAGCTGGAAGCAGCAAAGTCACCACATAAACACGTTAAGACGATGTCAGAGTATAATATAACAATATATTGCGGTCCTTTTTACACTGCACAAAAACCCTGCTGTTACATCGTCACTGGCCTTCATGCTGCCTTTACTGTTTCCTAACCTTGTTTTTTTTTTTTTTTTTTTTTTTTATGAGTTGTGTTATATATACATATACACACATACATACATACACACACGACATATGACATCAAAGAGAGTAGACGCTCCTTATGCTTTTGAATCGCTCTCGCAGTACTTTGATGTCATAAACCGATCGGTCTTGCAGTGTGCAGCGCCGGTTCAAGTCGAACAAGCCTAATTTCTTTTCTCTTACAATCTTAATAAAATACTATATAGCAAAAAAAAAAAAAAAGAAAAAAACATAAACAAGACCATCTAGTGGCAATGTGAAAGGAGTGTATCTACTAATGTCAGAGGGGTTAAGCGCAGTTTAAAAAAGAAGGCAGCATGTCCCAATATAATAATACCCTATTAAAGCATGTTAGCAATATCAGCTTATATAACTAGTAGCTAATGTTAGCATCTTACCTGCTGCACTGTCTGTCTGCTGCTTTTTCGTCGTCAGAACGATAGCACTCCTTTCACTGGTGACTTTGTGTTTGAGGCCACAAATGTTACAAAGCTGTCATTAAGTTGAAGTTATCACACAGTCCTCGCTCAAGCCGCTCACTTGCTCCGTTTGGTTTCATTACATTGTGTTCCTTAGCACTGGGAGCTCCCTCTGCTGTCCATAAGGTGCCTCTGCGCACCAGCCATTTCAAACCCAGCCTCCAGTATTTGGGCCACGCCTCCTAATTTGCATACACTCCCCAATCCTCAATCCTCAAATGCCCAATCCTAAATCCCCAAATCCCCAATCCTCAATCCTAAATGGCTAAATGATTAAATGCCCAATCCTAAATACCAAATTCCCAATCCTAAATCCCCAAATGCCCAATCCTAAATCCTAAATGGCTAAATGACCAAATGCCCAACCCTAAATAGAAAATGCCCAATCCTAAATACCAAATAAATTTTCGACTTGGACTTTAAGTTTCAAATTTAGATTTTTAGTTTTGGTTTAAGACTTTTAGTTTTAGACTTTTCGTTTATAATTTGACCCAAAAATCCCTCCATATTAGACAGTCAGAGTATTCTCTCATCTCTCTGTCGTTTAGTGACCAGTCAGAGAAACAAGTGCGCGCCATCTTTATTATTCTAGTTGAACTTTCGTTTTCGACCTGTGTTTATTTCTGTGGCATCGCTGTTGAAGAGTAGACTTAATTCGCTGTTGAGGTGGATTTATTAATTGTAAAGTTAGCGAAAGTCATCATGAGCTTAGTAATGTCTGGAAACGAGCGGTTCATTCCTCATTCTATCATAATTCGTAGCACTTTACCTTCAGGCAGCGGAAACACACACCGGTTGATGAAGAGCTGCGTTTGTTTGAAGAAGCCGAACACACCGCGCACGCGCTTCTTATCAGCAGCGAGTGTGTGCATAACAACACTAATATACTAAAATAAGCGATAGAAGACACACTCACCGTCAGCCGAGGTCTAGACAGCAGTGTAGAGACAGAAGAGCGTTCATGTGACGCAGAACAAAACTGATCTGAATGTGCTGTGAGATGTCTTATGCAATACCAGAAGATTTGTGAGGATTTTGCTGAGCAACGAATCAAAAACCTAATATATATACCGAATATTGCCCAGCAACGTTTCAATATAAGCTTGTTAATTTTACTTTAAAATTAAACATATATATATATATATATATATATATATATATATATATATATATATATATATATATATATATATATATATATATATATATATTATATATTATAAATATATGAATTATATTTATTAAAAATTATAAATATATATTATTTATCCAACAAACCAGTTCCCCAAGAGATAAATCTGATCTCTCTGAAATATTTTTTTGTGTGAAATGCATGTTGAGTCTGTTGTGATTATTAATCTATACCCTTTTTGTTATTTTATATTTCATTCATAAAATGTGAATGCCCTGTTTGTAATATCTTGTTATGATAATAATGTTAAGTTCAGCATAAAAAAATGGTATGTGTTTATGTTAAATAGAAATTGCAACATATAGTCTTAAAGATGCCATTAGTTTTACTTCAATATGACGTTTCAGAAAGAAAAATATATATTGTCGATTTGTTTTTTGTTTGTTTTTAGGAAAATTATTTAAAATCTATTTTGCTAATCTGTGTTGTGTTGAAAAAAACAAAACAAAA
Source organism: Carassius gibelio (assembly GCF_023724105.1). NCBI lineage: Eukaryota > Metazoa > Chordata > Actinopteri > Cypriniformes > Cyprinidae > Carassius > Carassius gibelio. Next base: position 39,467,156 of record NC_068375.1, on the reverse strand, counting down.
AAACAACAACACAAAAATGTAATAAAAAAGCCATAAAATCTGCATCTCTGGTAAATGAATTTGGCAAATGTTTGTGATGCTGTTTATTTTTAATCATTCGTTGCTGTGTTTCTGTTTGTGCTTGGCAATAAAATTAAATAAATTAAATAAATTATTAAATTCATTTATGACATCACAATGTCATCACTTTTTTTTGTAGAAATGCTATATTTAAATTTAGTATTTATTTTTATTAATGTATTAATAAAGGGGTCAAGCTGATCAATTGTATTAGTAAGTAAAATTGTAGTATTTTGAGAAGTGACTCATAAAAATGTAATAAAATATATAATAGGAAATGTGCTGAATTGTCATAACACACACAAACACGCACACACACACACACAATTACATGTTTGATGTAATAATGATTTGATGTCACTACTTAAAACTAAAAACTTGTATTAAAAACTATTTTAATATATTAATTATAAATATTTTATATAAATATTTTGACATTTTTATTGTATTAATTAATTAACTGAATTGCAAATATATATATTTTTATCAATAATTATAATACAATTGATACTTTATTAGTAATTATAAATATTGTTATAATTAATATTATGTTACTATATAATTTCATGTATTTATTTCATCATTAAAGTTTAATTTAATTTTATTTATTTTTCATAAGCTCTCATTTTCAACTTGATTGGCTAAAATAAAAAAACAAAAACCTAAAACTATGTAAACTTGTATAAAAAGAAAAACTGCAAGAAATGAGAACAAAATAAACTAAATGAAAAATATAAACATATTCAAAATATAAACTTTAACTTAAGACGAAACAGAAATCAAAAATATATAAGAAAAAAAATGTATAAAAATCCAAAATATTTTAATAACTAGCAGCAAAATAACACTGATACGGTAAAAACTATTTTAAATAAACATTTCTAAGTTTTTCTGCCAAATCACATAGTTCATAAATTACTCAAAAGCTCTCATAATCATCAAATATTTTAATAGAAATAAAAAAGAGAGCCAAATGCAGTAAACATTGAACACCCGTGAAGTTCAGCAGCTATAAAACACTGTTGGGCTCTGATCCGGCCGTCAGTCTGAGATCAGCTTGCCTTAAACCAAGTCTTGCTCTTTCAGACATCATCAGAGTCCAGGATCCATCGCCGTAAACCGGCCTGACGTGGTCTGCTAGTCTTAGCCGGTCTTGCTAACCCGTCTACTGGGAACCAGTGTGAAACGTTTGAGCAGAAACCTGTCATTTCCAGCATAATTAGAGTCATCGAATGAAGACTCAGCAGCAGGAAGTGGATTTCTGGAGCTGGTTCTGATCGAGTCGTTCAGTGCACAGATTTCTGCCGATATTCCAGTGTACAACATAATAATACATTATAAATCACAAACACCATCCAGAACTAATGCCATAATAACCAGCGCTGCTCTGAGCCAAGAACAGCAGCAAGAAACAATGATCGCACAAAACCACGTCCAGCTCACATCTCACGCCCAAACACAAAGAAGAAACTAAGCTTCAAAATAAAGCATATTTAGGTTCCATCAATACTTTCTGAGCTGTGATTTACTTGCTAATTATGCACATTTATATATATAATATTATATATCATTTTTCACATTACAGTAAGTGAGAATCGTGGAGGATATGTGCAATTATCATTCAAAACATAATTAAATGATAATTGATAATTAAATCTTTGAGGTCTTAAAAATTATTGTTTTGGAATATCTATTACATTTACAATTCGAATCATAATTATGCATGTAAAAAATATATATTACATATATAATTGTTTAAAATGTTTATATAGATAGATAGATAGATAGACAAATATCTATTATCAAATATTTCAATCCTTTAAATCCTAATTTTATTTTAAAGCAAAATATTCAGCAAATATATATATATATATATATATATATATATATATATATAAAATTATGCATATAAAAAATTTAGATAAAATTACATATATAAAATAATGTGTCATTATAATTTATTTTACTATATTTATTTACATGCATTATTTTATATATGTAATTATATTGATAATGAATTATAATTAAATATGTACTTACATATATAAAATAATAAATGTAAAAATATATCTATATAAATACATTTAAGTATGTATATAAATATATATATATAATATCTCTCTCTATAGATCTATATATCTGTATTATAATGCCAAACAGAGCTATTTCAGGTCTATTTAAGGATTAAATAATTTAATGTTTATGACACATCTTGTTGATTTTGGGCTGAAGTCTGAGCTGGACGTGTTGATGTTGTGCTCCGGCGGCGTATCCCATCATTCCTTCTGTACAAACAGGGCAAGAGTGTGTGTCACCCTCCCGTCTGAACACACACGGTCTACGGCGGGTGCTTTCACTAGGGTCCTCTGAGGCTGATCCAGCTCTGTGTGTCTCAGCGTCGTCTTCCTCCTCGTCCTCGTCTCTGAGCAGGAGTCCGGCCCCGGATCGGCTCTCTGGCCTCGTCTTCTTCCTGTGTGAGCGTCTCCACTTCCTGTCTGCTGCAGGACTGTAGGGTCTGTGGATCTGGATCTGGATCTGGACTGATGTGGTCTGCTGGTTCTCCTGAGGTCGAGCCCGAGTCTTCCTGTTTCTTTAAGGCTTTATAACGCTGCACAAACACAAGCTTCAACACCACTGCTCAGGTCTGGCGCTTCTCTAAAGCTTATTTATGAAGGAATAAACTAATAAGATTTCACACATTATGGGGAAGAGCTGCTTTTAATGAGTAGTTTTAAGCTACTTAAATAGGATATTTAATACAGTGTAACTGTTAACTAAAACTGAGTAAAAGAATGAGTCAACAAAAATGTGAAGCTATTTGAAAATATAAACAAAACAAAAAAAAATTAAGAATAAATGTAATATGTAAAAGATCTATACATCTAAAAAAAAGAGACAAAAACATAACTAAAATTAAAATATTTAAACAAAATAAAAATAAATAAAATAAAATAAAAACTAATTCAAAACCTTAATAAATACTATAATAGTACATAAATAATGCTAAAATCACACTGATTCTAGAAAATATTTTTTATTCTACTGAAACAGGACGATTTACACAAAAATAAAACTGAAAATGAATGTACATATAATAAATAAATATAAAATAATAAATATTAGACCAAAAAGACTTTTAAAAATGTAAACAAAATTAGAAGCTAATTTAAATATATATTTTTTTTTACTAAAATTAAAAAATGAAAATACAATTATTTTATATAAAATTATTATATATAATAATGCTAAAACACTGACTCCAGAAAAAAATTGGATTAAACTGAAACAAAATATTAATAAATCCAAATAAGCAAATTTATTAAATGAACTGAAAAGAAATGATAATAAAATGTATAAACTGCAGTATTTAATAAATACATAATATATTCATATATATATATATATATATATATATATCAGTATACCTTGAGATTCCTGAAGTGTGTGAGCGTCTTGCAGTGTGTGTGTCGAGCCGAAGACTCGTAGTGATAGAACTGATCACAGAGACGACAGATGAAGCCTGCGACGGGAACCACGAAACTCGAGCCTGCCGCAGACACAGAGTCACATGATCAGATTAATGTCATCAACATCAGCGTTTGGACAGAAGACAAATATAGTGAAAAACTCTCTCAATCTGAGCAATGACAGTCAACGCCTGTGAATACAAGAATATTACGAGTTTTTAATGGACCATGTTGAGATATAGAGTTAAAAAGATGCAGACAAATCCAATTCAGAGATATATTAAAAAATATCCTTTATAATGGCAGTGAATGGGTTTTATTTTTCAATAGTCCAAAAGAAGTCCAATAAAGTGCATCCATCCATCATATAAAGTGCCTCACATGGCTCCAGGGGTGAAAAATGCCTCCTGAAGCCAATCGATGCTTTTGTAAGAAAAATTGCAGTTCACTGTATTTTCATTTTCAAAGTGTTTCCAATAATATTTCAAGCAATTAAAAACCATCATGGTGAACAGTGCGCATCTGAAGTGGAATAATGCATTATTTATCGGCTCTAAGATATCGGCCAAATTCTCTTATCGGTTCGATAACGATAACAGAAAAATGTATATGGTGGCCGATATATCGACTTCTTTTGGACTATCGACAAATAACAACCATTCCCTGCCATTATAAAGTTGGGTAGAGCCAGGATTTTTTGGATTGGATTCGTTTGAAAGAAGAAAAGTCTTATACACCTCGGATGCCTTGAGGGCGAGTAAACCATGGGGTAATTTTCCTTTTTGGGTGAACTGTACCTTTAAACTTTCATTGTTTTGATGCTTTTTTGCTGATAACCCACCGTACACAGTGTCTGAATCAAACTCCTCATCTTCACTCAGATCCTCCAGTGTGACCTCCATCTGCGCAGCCACACCCTCCTACAGGAGAGAGAGAGAGAGAGAGAGAGAGAGAGAGAGAGAGGGAGAGAGACAGAGAGAGGGAGAAAGATGATGAGAGAGAATCAGGTGAGCTCAGCACCGCACATGCAGAAAACACAGAGACACGCTCACCTTCCCGTTCTCTTCTTCCTCTCTCTCGTCGTCGCTGCATTCTTCGTCCTCTTCACCCAGAAACATGTCTGTGTTGAGCTGATGTGTGCAGTCTTTGCCCGACTCCTTCCACAGCTGCTTCCACACAAACACAACAGCATTCGCACCAGGCTGTCAATCAGCATCATCATTTTAATGTGATTTTGTTTTAATTTTATATAGTTAATGTTTTAGCAATCTTCTTGTTTGTTTTTGTCTTTTTTTTATTAGTTTTTAAAATATTTATTATTTTTTTAATATTTCTTTTAAATAGATCTATATAATTTTGACTTATTCTTTTTAATTGATTTGAATTTTAGATATTTAGTTACTTCAAATTAAACTAAATGAAAATGAGAAATTATGTTATTTTAGCATTTAATTAAATTTTAAATTAAATAATTATTTTGGCATTTATTTTAGTTTAACTAAAAAAATGTTATACAGTTTTAGTTAACTATCATAACCTTGCTACATAAAACAACTGTGACACATTTACACAGACGATGCAATATCTAAAAAAAAAAGTGTATTCTTAAATTTATTCTACACCTGGGTTAATATAGCGAAGTAAAGCTAAAATTAAAATTAAAATTAATACTTAAAAAAATAAAAAATAAATAATTTAAACAAAAAGTTATCTGATATAAAATATATATTTTAAATAATAATAAAAAATAAAAATTATAATTAAAATATTTCAGCTAGTTGCCAATAATAATAATATTTAAAAAAAATATATTATTATTAACATATTTCACTTACCAATCATGGTAAATACATGCTAGTCACTTTCCAATCATGCTAAATACATGCTAGTCACTTTCCAATCATGCTAAATACATGCTAGTCACTTTCCAATCATGCTGAATACATGCTAGTCACTTGCCAATCACGCTAAATACATGCTAGTCACTTGCCAATCACGCTAAATACATACTAATCACTTGCCAATCATGCTAATTACATGCTAGTCATGCTAATTACATGCTTGTCACTTGTTAATCAGGCTAACAACAAGCTAAAGAAATGCTAGTCACTTGCCAATCATGTTAAATACATGCTAGTCACTTGTTAATCATGCTAATTACACGCTAGTCACTTGTTAATCATGCTAAAACATGCTAGTTACTTGCTAGTAATGCTAGCAACATGGTAGAGAAATGCTAGTCATGCTAGCAACATGCTAGTCACATGTTAATAATGCTAATTACATGGTAATCACATGCTAGTCATGCTAGCAACATGCTAGTCAAATGCTAATCATGCTAATAACATGCTAGTCACTTGCTAGTCATGCTAACAACATGCTTGTCATGTTAGCAACATGCTAGTCAATTGCTAATAATGCTAATTACATGCTAGTTACTCGCTAATCATGCTAATTACATGCTAGTCACTTGTTAATCACGTTAAAAACATGCTAGTAACTCTTGCTAATCATGATAACAACATGCTAGAGACAATGCTAGTCACTTGTTTATCATTCCAATTATATGTTAGTCACTTGCTAATCACGCTAACAACATGCTAGTCACTTGCTTGTCATGCTAGCAGCATGTCAGTCATACTAGCAACATACTAGTCACTTGGTAATCATGTTAACAACATGCTACAGAAATGCTAGTCACTTGCTAATCATGCTAATTACATGCTAGCCACTTGCTAATAATGTTAACAACATGCTAGAGACATGCTAGTCACTTGCTAGTCATGATGGTAACATGCTAGTTACATGCTAGCTTCAAACTTTCTGGCTATGCCTTTTCAAGCCAACTTAAACTTTACTATCTAGTTTAACTTGATGTACTATAATAAAAAAAAATCATGAAAATGAATGAAAATATACAGACATAAAAAGAAGGACTACTAAAAATAACATCAAGACTTCTAAAACTTAAATTAAAATGAGTGTAATTAGTGTAAGATTTCACTTCGAAATTTCACAAATACTGACAAAGAAATGGCAAGTAACGCAAGTAATTAAATGAGAATTTTAAAATGTAATGCAATGTAATTTTTGGTAAACATATTCTAATAATACTTCTTTTGACTTGGACTAATTATTATTTGTTTTTACAGAGTAGTGCGCTGTCTGTCCTATTTCCGCAAACATAATTTTTATCCATTTTTAAAAACCAAAGGATGAGTTTAAATAAGATTCTGTGGAAAATGCATGTCGCAGACGCCGTACACGAATGAGACTCTTGTCAACGAGCTCACCTGCTGGACTCGCTGCTGGTGCTCCGGCGACTGCATGTGCTCCACGAACTCTCTGGACGTCCTGAAGTGCAGCTTACAGACGGTGCAGCTGGAGCTGGACGAGCGGACACAGTGCTGCACACACACATCTCCATCAGCTTGAGCTTCAGGAGCTCCAATGCATTCAGACGAGGCCTGAGCGTGCGTTCACCTTGTGCTCCTTGGTTGTGCGGTGCTCCGTGACGCTGCTGGTGAAGTGTGTCTGACAGGTGGAGCACCATCTCTGCAGACCCGGCCTCTTCTCACTGCGACAGAACAGAACCACATGAGAGCACACGCTCACTTATACGAGTCGTGCAGCTTAATGTGTGTGCGTTTCAGGAAAGATAGAAAGATAGATAGAAAGAAACATGTGTTGTTTATTTTCTGGAACATTAACCGGAAAATCAATTTTCAGTGAATGGGTGCCGTCAGAATGAGAGTCTGATAAAAACATCTCAAACACATAGAGTCTATAATCATAATAACACTTCCTCCAGTGAAAGATCTCTCACAGATTAGTTTAGATCTGTTTAAACGCTGCTTGATCTGTGCAGATTTCTCTCCTGATTCAGACTAGAACACTTTTTCACTGGAGGAAGTGTTATTATGGATTATAGACTCTATGTGTTTGAGTTAAAATCATCTTAATGCTGGATGTGTTTCAGGTTTTGTCTTCTCCAGATGTTCACTGATGGACTGGAGTGCTGTGGATTATTGGGATGTTTTTATCAGACTCTCATTCTGACGGCACCCATTCACTCCAGAGCAAGTGACACATTGCTACACATCTGAGGAAACCCTCTGAGGATCTCTGACCCGTCTCTGTGAGCTCCGTGCAGGGTCTCCTGGACTCGCGGCAGCAGCGTGACGAGACATGCGTTGCTCATGTGCTGGATCTCCATCATCTTCTGCTGGTGCGTCAGGCCGTTCATATGGCTCTGGAAACTCTGCACGCACAAGATTTCAACTTTACATTGATGCACGATGGGAACAAAAGCACTAGTCACAGTGCATGTGAACTCTATGCTGCTGATATATCAGGTCATGATAACAACTACAGGGGAGTGAACGTACTTGCTGGTTATGGCAAGTGATGTTGCAAATATAGCAGAAGAACCTGTCGGTGTGTTTGAGCTCCTCAGCGGTGTCTGAGCTCTCCCTGATCTCCGAGACTGAATCAGAGACTGCGACGGCGTCTGGACTCTCGCTGATCTGCTGCTCGATGCCTTCAGTGCTCTCAACCTGCTGATGAGAAACAAACACACATCTTAACGGAGTGCTTCTCCAGTAGACACAGCTCATCTGAGGACTGGTACAGACCTGTGCTGCTGGACTCTGTTCGTCTGCTTCAGCGGTCAGCGCTCGCTCCAGAGTGACCTCTGAAACACAGAAGGGAATCCATCCGCACTAATGACACTCATTCATCTAGAAAAGCTTAGCAGAGTTATTATAATAACAGTTACAGTAATATATATTTGTTTCTGACCCAATGAGCATTTCGCTGTCCAGTGGTCACGATTTAAATCTGCAATATCTGTATTTATCATCGAGATTTAATAATTTTTGACCTTTCAGTGCAACTTAAATCTCTTTTATGGCAGATTTGATTTGGTAAAGAAAACCTGCACACCTGAATATAAGGCATTTCTCACTTGAGTTTAATCATTTTTTGTATTTAAATGATTATATACAAAACGAATATTAGTAATTAAGATGGATGTGGTTTGGAACTGCTAAAATGTGCTTGGAAACAAAAATATAAGCAGAATATCAAAATGCATAATTATGTACGCGCTACATATATATATATATATATATATATATTTTTTTTTTTTTTATATATATATAGTTATTACAGTTAAAAACCATTAAAAAGTGACTTGAAATTAAATTAAATAAGATATAATATAATAATATATAAAATAGCTGCTAGTTGCCAAGATCACGTTTTTTTCATTTAATTTAAGTTGATGTACTAAAATATATATATTTTTTTTTTACTTAAAATGTAATAAAGAGCACATAGACATACAAAACAAATAAAAATGACAAAAACAAAAATGACAAAAACTTTAAAATGTAACAAAAAAAAACATGACATTTCTAAATAAAATATAAATTTATACTAAAATAACCTGCTTACAATTTTGCAGGTCAAATAATATTTTTACTGAAGAACTGGTGTTAAAACTGATGTGCATTAACAAAAGAAAAAAACCTTCCTCCATTGTTATGGCACTACTGCAAACACTTTTCTATTTTTCTTCTTTAAAAATTGAGGGAGCAATGATTTTTAGGTTGACAGCAGGTCACAGATGTGATAGATGATGAAACTCAAGAATATTCCCTCGGTCAGTTTCTGATGAAGGTGAAACCCTCGGTACCTGCAGGATCTGGGCTCTTATATTGAGCGCTTCGAGCTGATTCGGTCTCCACAGGCTCTTCTGACCTGCACAAACACACAAACTGCATTAATACAGACTCACAGCACACTGAACAGATCAATCTGACACACACAGACAGATGGAAAGTCACTGACTCTTGTGTTTTGTGTTTCTTGGCCTCTGGTTCATCGGGCTGCTCTGAAGACTCCTGACATCCAGCAGCGGACGCTTCATCTGCCGTTCACATCAACACACAAATCACACTCCTCGTCTCATTTCTGCCTTTAAAACTCAATCATTCTGGTGTACAGGACAGATTATAATAGCTTGCAACATTGTATTGCATCTCTTCTATTAAACAAGTCCTGAAATGTTACATTGGTTTATTTGACTTGATTTGATTATTGTTTTCCTAATGAATGTTGTTCAGCTGCTTTGACGAGTTCAAAAATAGCAATAAATATTTTCCATCACATACACTTTTTCAGGGGAAAAATTAAGATTATATATTTATATATTTGGCTTTAATGCATTTATCCAAACAACAAATGCTTTGATTTTAATGACATATACATACATATAGACACACACATACACACTACCGGTCAATAATTTGGGATCAATGAGACTTGTAATGTTTTAATGTCTTGCAAAATGTTATTACAATATAAAATAACGGTTTCTATTTTAATAACTTTTAATATATAATTTATTTCTGTGATGCTCCACTGTATTTCCAGCATCATTCCTCCAGTCTTCAGTGTCACGTGATCTTCAGAAATCATGAAAATATGATGATTTATTATTAGAATGATCAACAGTTGCCAAATTTATTATTATTATTATTTTGGAAACTGCAATACTTTTCTTCAGGATTCTTTGATGAATAAAAAGTAAAAAAGAACAGCATTTAATCAAAATATAAATCTTTTCTAACGATATAAATCTTTGCTATCACTTCTTAACAATTTAACACATTCTTTATTTATTAAAAAAAGAAAGAATAAAAATTTACTGACCCCAAACTTTTGAGCAGTAGTGTTACTGTTTGCTTTAAATGCTTTTAAAATATTTAATCGGTTTTTGAAAAAAGCTCAATATCGGTGCCGATAATCGGTTAACAATAGATTATAAATGACTCCCTAAAGCAAAAATGCTAGGAAATGCATATTTTGTTTAGAAAGCGTGATGTGCTCCAGCAAATCTGACACTATTTTTGGAATAAGCATCTCAAAATGACTAAGAAACAAGTCCTGGATTTCATTCAGCGGATGTGATGTGTGATGTACAAAATGTTTCCGCCTTTTTCACAAAGTTATTCTTATTCTTCAGTAAACAGGTGTTTTGTAGAGTTATTAAAAACATTCAACTTTTGTGACGCTTACATCATTTCTGCATATATTTGGTTTACGCAGAACTGTTTGGCCGAGACATGTGACTCTTCTGAATACCTCTTCTGCTGCTGGCTTCTGATTGGCTGTCGCTGCTGCCCGCAGATTTCTGCTCGTTTTCCCTCTTCCTGTCCGGCTGACGAGCCTGAAACTCCTGTGCGTTTCAAAGAATATACACCACAATAGATTATTTATTTGTTTAAATGTGATTCATGTACACTGCCAGTAAAACATTTGGGATCCGAAGGATTTTCTGAAAGTCTCTTCCTCTCAGCAAAGCTGCATTTATTTGATCAAAAATACAGTAAAAATTGTGAAATATTTTTACAATGTAAATCATCTGTTTTCTGTGTGAATCTGTGTTAAAGTGTAATGTATTTCTGTGATGCTCCGCTGTATTTTCAGCATCATTCCTCCAGTCTTCAGTGTCACATGATCTTCAGAAATCAGAATAATATGATGAATTATTATCAAATGATTTCTGAAGATCACGTGACACTGAAGAGTAGAGTAATGATGCTGAAACTACAACATATTTGCGTGCCGAGGTTTAATACACACTCACGTTGGTGTAATAGCGCGCGTGAGGCGTGAAGTGGCGCTGGAAGCCCATGTGTGGGGTCTTGATGGCGGCTCCCATCGGGACGGGCCCCAGAAGAGACGCTCTGGACCCCGCAGGGAAGAACTGAGGAAACTGCTGGCCGCTCATCCCAAAGCCACGCATGCCTCCCGCTTCAGGTCACAGGTCACAGGTCACAGGTCACACCACGAGAGGACAACACGGGTGAAACACATGCAACTCATGTCTACAGCGCTTCTCTGACACGCAAATCATAAACATGCTTCATATTTAGGTAAAAATTAATGTAATGAGAATCACCACAAAGAATTATGGGAATTACAAATAAACTCACGATTGACTCGCAGAAATATTACAGATTAAAAATAACTTCACTGGATAAATCTGGAACATTTTACTTTGATTTTATGCATTATTAAAGTGTAATTGTTTCTAGTGTAGCTTGCACTACGACCCTGAAGAGAGTTCTCTCACACGTGTTCTCCGCTCTGTGTGTGTGTGTGTGTGTGTGTGTGTGTGTGTGTGTGTGTGTGTGTGTGTGTGTGTGTGTGTACCCTGCATCTGCTGCATCAGCAGCGCCCCCTGCAGCACGAGGTTAGGAGCGATGATGGTCGGTGTGGAGGAGCACAGGTTCACCATTCGAGCAGGAGACCTGAACAACACAAACACACGGGATATGAACACTAATGCAACACCATATATATATATACAGTACAGGTCAAAGTTAGGGATCATCAAGGCTGCATTTATTTGATCAAAAATACAGAAAACCGCAATCTTGCAAAATGTTATTACAATATAAAATTATGGTTTCTATTTTAATATCCTTTAAAATATAATTTATTTCTGTGATGCAAAGCTGAATTTCCTTCATTATTACTGCAGAATAAAGGGCCACTACTACTGTAGTATAGTATATATATAATACTATTATATTAGCATGCACTGAGTCTGAGTCTGAGCGAGTACCGCGTGTGTGTGATGTGACGGGCAGGTGGAGCTGGAGGAGGTGGAGGAGGCGGAGTCTGCTGCTGAAACAGCTGCTGCAGCTGTCGGAGATGCTGATGAAACTGATGCTGATGAAACTGATGCTGATGCTGGTGAGGGTTGAACATCCTGACGTCTGACTTCAACCTGAGACAAAACCCTCTTTAACCTTCACAGAGCACTACATCACTTCACAGACGCTTGTCTCCAGTCAGGAGCATGAGCAGTGCAGAACAGCTCTGAGAGATTCACACAGGGGAACGGAAGAGTGAGGCCTTTGGTTCTATACGCTTCTGAAATGAAGATTAGGCAAGATTTTGCCTTAGTAATAATAACTTTATACCAGATCATTTTTTTTTACAAATTGCTTATGATTACAATTAAAATATAACATGATGTGAATATCTACTAGGAAAGCCTATTTCCAAAACAAAATAAACAACAACAAAATGTTATTGCATATTTCATCTCACAACTGTGTGTTTAGATCTCTCAATTATGGCTTTTTTTCCAGAATTGCAGGACACAAACACAGAATAGTAAGATATACACAATTTTGTTTTCCATCTTAAAAATCTGTTTTTGGTAATTGTGATGTTTTTTATTTATTTATTCTTTTTTTTATTGTCAGTTTCTCTCTTGATATTATTTTTTTTACTTTCTTTAATTGTGGGTTTATCTCTTGATTTTTTTTGTATTTATTCATGTTTTATTGTAAGTTTATCTCTTGATTTTTATTTATTTTTATTTTTTTATTGTGAGTTTATCTCTTGATTTTTTTTAAATATATATTTTTTATTTGTTTCTATCAGAACTCCAAATTGTGAGATAAAAACTTAATTATCAAATTATTAAAATATATGTAATATATTTATGTATTTATTTATATGCAATCACAAAAAAACATTTTTAATTTGTTTTTATTAATTAATTAATTCGGTGGCATGATTGGGCTTCCAAACATAGAGCATCTGATTTCACATTCTGTCTTCAGATTTTATTGAAACAACCTTTAAATTATTTCCTTATTTCAGAAAAAAGAGATTATCCAATCATAACAGGAGTCATTTACATATTTAAACCAAAAAACAAAACCAGCTTATTTAGTGGAAAAGGTAAAAAAGAGGGTGAAATGGCCAACAAAATATAAAAACAAAACGTTTTGTGCATTAAACGACGCCTAACATTGAACAACAAGAGTAAAGCTCATAAAAGCTCAATATAAAAGAATACAGAGAGTAATAAACAGACGAGTTCAATGAAGATTAACAACTAAACTAGACTAACCTTCGGCTTTTCCAGCTACGAAACAATCCAGAGCACCTAAACAACAGCCCGTGTCTCAAATCCTCGTCGACTATATAGACAGCACCCTAGATTTAAATCAAACCCTTCAGTTGTTGTCTAGATAGGGCCTCAGCAGCTTTGGGACGCGGCCGAGATCTTTATCTGTAAGAGCTAGCTAGCTTTCGCTATTCACGACAACAGCCCAAACCTCTCACAGCAACCACCTCCTGAACTCTGGAGTCTATTAATCAACAGAGTACAATCTACTCACGAGCTCTGTGAAGAATTATGAGGTTAAAGCGGAGAAACGAGCGAAAACTTCCTCTGACACATTAGCGGCGCGTTAGCTGCACTCTCGCCGGTGTTGTGATGAGCGTCGACGGCGGCGGCTCGACACACAGCGCCCCCTGCAGGACTGGAGAAGCAACTGCGCGTTACCGCTCAACCAGTCTGGTGTCTTTATTCGTTTGTTTTGTTTGTTTATCGCACAGCCTGTGTGCTCTGTAGGGAAACTTTTCAGTCCCCCTTGAATCCTTCAGCATTTTTTATTTCTGACACAATTCTAATTCTAATGTTAAATGACAGATTATATCCATCTGTTTAGAAAAAATATTAAATATATAAATATAGTTATAAAAATACATTTAAATAATTATAAATAAATACATTCAAAGCAGTAGATTTTATGAGTAAATGTTTTAATTATTGGGTGCATATGGGTTTTATATGTTTATGTTTAATATATATATTATTAGTATTTTTTTTACATATTAATGTATAACATGCAAGTTATTTACCCGTTTTAAAAAGGGAAATTATGCTGCTTATTATTTTTCAGGAAATATGTGTGGGGTTTTTTTATTAATAAAAATACTTTCCGTTTTTATTTATTTATTTTGTGTTCTGCAGTTTTTGTACTAGGGGAATTAATATTTAAAATTTCCATTTGTGCCTTATATGTGTCTAGTAAACAATTTAAGAAAGAAACTCAATAAAAATAATTATATTTAAATAAATATAAATAAATACACATACATAAGTTTATATATTTGTGCCTTATATGTGTTTAGTAAACAAACAAAAAAACAAACAAGCTTTCATCCTACTACATGAACCTCAGATGAAACTGTTTTTAAAATAGTTTTCCTTTTTGATTTTATGATATTCATTAATTTATTTTGTGCTCTGTGATTTTGTACTGGGTTATTCATATTTAAGGTTTCTCCATGTGTTTAGTAAGCAATTAAATAAAACAATTAAAAATAAAGGAAATAAACACGATGTAATATATATATATAATTATGATTTTTATGTGCAATGATGAAACTTTCAAAAGTGCGCCGACTAGCGGCAGAGCGCGGCACTGCAGCGGGACCTCGTGTGCGCGCGTGTGTGTGCGCGCTCTGAGAAAAGCAGCTCATCATCTCAGAGGGACCGCAGAGAGAGAGAGAAAGAGAGAGAGAGAGAAAGAGAGAGATCCAGAATAATAAATGCTGAAATAAAGCAGCCGGAACCGCAGTTTCTCCGGTGCAGCTCGAGCAGACCCGGTGTGTCGCGATGGGGAACCGGGGGATGGAGGACCTGATCCCGCTGGTCAACCGAATGCAGGATGCGTTCGCCGCCATCGGACAGAACGCGAACCTGGACCTGCCGCAGATCGCGGTGGTGGGCGGACAGAGCGCCGGGAAAAGCTCCGTGCTCGAGAACTTCGTGGGGAAGTGAGTCATCCGTTTATTAAAACATTAACACACAATATTCATAACAACGCATAATGCAAATGCATGCATTAATCTTGTATTCCGGCTCAGTCACAACCCCCATCATGCCTCCTCAATGATATGTAAAGGTCATCGTGAGGATCCTGATTATAACCTTTAAATGTTATTGAGACATGATGGAGGACCATTTGCTGCAATGCTGAAATTGCACAACACATCGAAATCTCCTTTACAAAATCCTCCTCGATAGACATGTACAGTGTATTCTTATTAGTGCATCATCATCATTTGTGTTTCTGTGTTTCTTTTAATAATAATTATAATAATGCACAGTGTCATTAAGGTGAAAACCTATAATATAGAAACACGGTAAGCTATGATTCTGTGATGTAAAGGCGTGTGAAACATGGACGCTGCTGGGATTGTTTACTAGAGCTGTAGATTCAACCTGAGCGGAGCTTCTGATGAAACCACACAGATCTGCCCTGAACAACCATCATCTGCCCATGACGCACAAGCTCTCTAATGTTTCAATTGTCAGTAGAAAGAAAACCTTTGATTTCATGACTAAAATATAGAAGCTCAACACAAACTGCATTCCTTGTTAGTAGTGTTTGTTAAATAAGTCACTGTATTTTTGTGTGTGTGAGTACAGCAACGGTGCTTCAGACCTGAAGAATTCCAGACAGTCTGTGTTTTGTTGTTAATTAGTGATCAGACACCACTGAAAAAACCTCTCAACAGCCATCTAGCAACACCTTAGCAACCCACAACATCCCTAGCAACCCATAACATCTCAGAAACACCCTAGCAACCTTCAACATCTCAGCGATACCCTAGCAACCCAGAACATCTCAGCGACACCCTAGCAACCTACAATATCTCAGCATCACCTTAGCTACCCAGAACATCCCTAGCAACCCTCAACATCTCAGCGATACCCTAGCAACCCTCTACATCTCAGCGACACCCTAGCAACCTACAATATCTCAGCAACACCTTAGCAACCAAGAACATCCCTAGCAACCCTCTACATCTCAGCGACACCCTAGCAACCCAGAACATCACAGCAACACCCTAGCAACCCAGAACATCTCAGCGACACCCTAGCAACCTACAATATCTCAGCAACTCTTAGCAACCCAGAACATCCCTAGCAACCTACAACATCTCAGCAACACCCTAGCAACCAAGAACATTTCAGTGACACCATAGCAACCCAGAACATCTCAGCGATACCCTAGCAACCCAGAACATCTCAGCGACACCCTAGCAACCTACAATATCTCAGCAACACCTTAGCAACCAAGAACATCCCTAGCAACCCTCTACATCTCAGCGACACCCTAGCAACCCAGAACATCGCAGCAACACCCTAGCAACCCACAACATCTCTGCGACACCCTAGCAACCCAGAACATCGCAGCAACACCCTAGCAACCTACAATATCTCAGCAACTCTTAGCAACCCAGAACATCCCTAGCAACCTACAACATCTCAGCAACACCCTAGCAACCTACATCTCAGCAACACCCTAGCAACCAAGAACATCCCTAGCAACCTACATCTCAGCGACACCCTAGTAACCCAAATCATCCCTAGCAACCCTGAACATCTCACCAACACCCTAGCAACCCAGACCACATATCTAATATAGATATATCCATAAAAGATCTAATCATGGAGCACAAATTGAGGAAAGGGCAAAATGGTAAAAGCCCTGTGAAGTCAGTTCTTCATGTTGACTCAGTACATTGCACACTTGTGTCACTTCAAAACAGCAGAAAAAACGGTAATAGACTGTTTGTTATTTTATATTTCACGAAGCTTTGTCTCATTTTACTTTGAAGCGTGAACAATTCCTCAGGGACGTCCCTGTAAACAGTTCTGATATAAACGACACACACAAGACTAGATCTTTTCTGTGCTCTCGGTGCATGATTCAGCAACTATAGCCGCGGAGGCTGATGCTCTCAGACACAACACACATAACTCAACGATTGTACATTAAACTGCAAAAGTGGAATATGATCTCCTTTGGTTCTGTTTAAGAGATTTAATTAACTCGATCTCTTCACAATGTTTACAACTATAAACATTACATTAATTACCAAACATTTTTAACCACTACATGTCAACATATCAGAGATATTACTCCTGTAATACAAGCATTTGAGGAAGATCCATTCTGTAAACAAAAAGACAAATATTT